>NC_135235.1:500975427-501275427 GCF_051348905.1 Ranitomeya variabilis
AGGTAGGGGCGAGGATAGCCCTCATTTCCAGGATCAAAAACAACAGCAACATTTCCCTTCAGTCACTACTGTGACTAAACACTGGTTCGGTCTCTTTTACAATGTGAGGCGTGTATCCGGGTGCTCTTTCCTTCAAGTTTTACTGCAGTGGGGGTGACCAGGATCACCGTGTGAAGTCCTTCAAATCTCGGCTGGAGACAATCTCTGCACACAAACTTTTTCACATACACCAGGTCTCCTGGCACAAAGGGATGGTGTCCAGGAACCTTGTCTGGGTCTGGAAGAGAACTGAAGACAGTTAAATGCACTTTGGCAAGGTGTCCATGTAAGGCCTGCACATAGCTAGTCAAGTCCTGGTACTTGAGCTGCAACTGTTGTGGAAAGAAACATTCAATATTGGGGCTCCTGCCAAACAGAATCTCATACGGTGACAGTCCTGTCTTCCTGTTTGGGGTATATCTTACTGAAAACAAAGCTAGAGGAAGGCATTCTGTCCATGGTTTACCAGTCTCTGTCATTGCCTTCTGGATTTTAGGCTTAAGAGTTCCATTTAGTCTCTCCACTTTTCCACTACTCTGCGGATGGAGTATGCAATGCTTGACTTACCCCCAGTGCTGCCATTACCTCTGACATGATCTCTCCAGTAAAATGGGAACCCTGATCGCTTTCAATGACTTCAGGAACTCCATACCTGCATATGATCTCAGCCATCAGTTTCTTCCCCGTTGTCTCAGCCGTAGCTTTGGCAACTGGGTAGGCCTCTGGCCAACCTAAAAATAAATCAATGCAGACCAACACATACTCATACATCCCTACCCTGAGTAACTGAATATAATCAATCTGCAGTCTCTGGAATGGGTAAAGGGGCCGGGGAGTGTGTTTGGATGGGGTTTTCACTGTCCTACCCTGATTATGTGTGGCACATATCATGCAGCTCTGTACCTGGCTTTCTGCGCAGGTGGAAAACCCGGAGGGCAATCCATTGTTTCTGTAGGGTGTCACACATGGCCGTCTTCGAGTGGTGGACATTCCCGTGCAGAACCTGTGCCATCATTGGGTACAGTACCTGTGGTAGGCAGACCTTTTCACCCCTCCCCCATAGTCCAGTGACGGTATCAGAGCAAGCCCCTATCTTTTGCCACCTATTTTTCTCCTCCTTACTTGCCTGTTCTTGTAACCGGGCTAAGATGTCTTTCAACACAAGTGGAGATGGTGGGGTGTCTAGGTGATGTACTCGAGAGGCCACAGGAGTGCTTGCTGCTTTCTTGGCAGCCTGGTCTGCCAGTGCGTTACCCTTTGTCCGTCCATCAGTGCCTTTGGTATGTGCCTTTACCTTTATGATGCCTGCTTGGGTGGGAAGCTGTAGTGCATTCATAAGTTGCTGGACTGCCTCAGCACGTTTAAAGGGGTGGCCATTTGCTGTCAGGAAAGCCCTGGCTCTCCAGATAGGCCCATAATCGTGTGCAATGCCAAAAGCATACCTGGAATCAGTGTAGATATTTACAGTCTTACCTTCTGCTAGTTTGCACGTTTCTATGAGCTCTGCTTCTTGTGCAGACATATGAGCTGGCATTGACTCTGCCTTGATTACCTCATGCTCTGAGACCACAGCATATCTGGTACAGAAGCGTCCTTGGTCATCTTGGTGACGGGATCCATCTACAAAAAGCTCAAAATCAGCATTAGAATAGGCACACTAGAGACCAGCCGTTTCCTGAGACATCAATTCTAGACAATCATATGGTTTGGAAACCTAATCTTGTTCCTCTGGATCCATTCTAGAAAGAAAAAGAGTGTCCTTTTTCATGTCACCTTCATGTCACCTACTCCTCCCCCCTTTGGATCCAGGGGAACTAGGAGAAGAGTAGCGGGGTTTAGGACAGTGCACCTTTTTAAAGTCACATTAGCACACTGAAGTCGCAGCTGTCCAGCCATGGACATGTGGCTAGGTTATAACTGGTTAAGGATACTATATACATCGTGTGGGGTGTGGACCATCAGTGGATAATCCAAAACAATCTCTGAAGATTTGTGTAGCAACAGCTGGACAGACAACACAGCCCAAACACATAAGGGACTTCCTCTTGCCACCGTATCCAGGCGGCCGCTGTAATAAGCAACAGATCTCTGTTTGTTTCCATAAAGCTGAATCAGCACACCTGTAGCATGTCCTGCATAGGTGAGCTCTGTCTGCAAGGCAGTCTGCAATACTGTACGGCAGTGCTCGGGTGTCTTGTAATCAGTATCTAGGGCCTGCGGTGTGTAACACTATATCACAGGGCAAATTCCCTCTTTGGGTGGACAATAGCGTCTCCTGGATACAAGGGGCCATAAGTGGCAAGGTAGGCCTGACACTCTTGGGCTATGGCTGGGCTTCCCTTTTTAGCTATCTGTTGGGCCAAACCACCTCTATATGACAGGGTAGAGTTAGCTGGGTTTACTATAGCTCCTATCTGGTGGGTATTTATGTCCCCTTACCCCACTGAGAAAAGAACTTGGGAACTCTGAGGTGTGAAAGTTTCACGAGAAGAGGAGGTCTAGGGGCCTTTCTGGGCTGGGATTAAAACAAGCTCTTGGTCTGAGAATTGACATGACGAGGCTTGAGAGGTAGTGAAATTCCCATACGGGGTTAAAGGCGTATTGGAATGTGAAGCTGGACTCACGTGTACGAAGGAGGGGCAGAAGCTGGAGTCTGTTACATGGAGATAAGAAACACTGATCTCGCAGCTGCAGCGGTGGGGGCCAGTGAGCGAGCAAGAATCACTACGGCTAGTGATTTAACCCTTGCCTTTCTTGCTGGGCTAAATTCTTTTGAAAACCTTTTACTATTTGCAATGCATCATCCGGAGTGGAAATCTCAATATCGGGTCTACTACAAAAAGGTATGAATAGGCTTTTTATTACAGTGAAAATCCCAGATCTTTAAATACTACCATAAGACGCCCATAGAACTTCTCGGCAGTCCAGGATATATTGGTGCCTTTTACCAATCTTTCAATTACACTGATACAAATTTCCTCTAAGACTAAGCACAGGTCTGTTTCACTTCCAATTTCATACAGTACTTATTGCTTTAAACACAAATCTTTCAGCGTGTACTAAACCAAGGACAGAGAAAACTTTGGAATGCAATACATGGTTCCCCGTCCCTCTAGCCCGCAGCACCGAGGGGAAAAATTGCAAGCAGGTCGCGCAGGGATTCACATGCCCCCTCCCATCTAGTACTGCATTCCTCAGCGAGTCGGCACAGAAGGGAGAACACAAAAGCCCAGATCTTTGCCCCCCTTTCTCTAAGTTCGTAGCACAGATGAGGAAAAAGGAGAAATCCCACACCGGTCCGCTCACTCCTCCCCTCTACTACACAGCACTGATACAAAGCTCCGTATCTTCTACAAAGTCACAAATTGCAGCAGTTTTCAGACTTAATTTCTACAAAACTTTCCTATGATCCTCCGTGGTCTGGGCGGAGCCCCAAGGACGGCCCGTACGCACACACACGGCAGGTTTCCACCCAGGTTGGATTCTGCACAACACAAACAGGACACACCTACGCTTCTGGAAAGCTCTTTCCGCCGCCATTACAGGGCGGTGGCTGGGACTACATTTTCATCATCAGTGGCACGGCGGACATTTTACAATCTGTAAGATCACAGTTCACAGGCATTTTATAACCAAACACGGGCTCTACATTATCTGATCCTTCCTCTCCATCAACCTATTTTCATCCTTTGTTCTTTAAGCCTCGCGCAACTCGCAGATAAGCTTCTTGACTGTCTCTTGCCCTCCCGTGACCATTGTCTTGACTTCCACAGCATCCTCATCTAACTTGTGGGGGCACAGACTTCTTTTGCTTTAAGATACGCAGCATGACTCACAGAATACTATGTCCTCCTGCAGTAGGCCACTGGCAGCGATACCAACACGGTGTTCTATACCATGGAACTTCGCGTTCAACGTACTAGGAAAAGAGCCTCGCGCTCAATATTTCCTGTCCCTAAACTAGAACAACAGTGATTAACAGGCTATCCTGCCACGATATTCCAAACCGTCGGGAGGCGGTCTCCTAGTGAGAGCCCTCCACAGAAATACAGGTGGTCCCCCTCCGGGACGTCTTAAT
Organism: Ranitomeya variabilis; assembly: GCF_051348905.1. Taxonomy (NCBI): domain Eukaryota; kingdom Metazoa; phylum Chordata; class Amphibia; order Anura; family Dendrobatidae; genus Ranitomeya; species Ranitomeya variabilis. The sequence goes on from NC_135235.1 coordinate 500,979,545, forward strand.
TACCTAGCTGGTACAATATCACAGAGGCTGCGTCTCCTATCCCTTCTCTAAGCCGCCCCACAATCTACAACTAGCTCAATCTTTCACTCCACTTCACTACTAGACAATAGTCACGGGTAGGATGGTTGAATGGAGTACAATGACCGGTGGAGGAGGTGTGGTGTACAGAGGACGCACAGAATGCGACGTCTCTCAGTTGCTGGTTCAGAGCGTGGCACAGGATCGCGTTCGGTCTCACCACTCGACCGGTCACCTCCCGGACCCAAGGAGACCACAGACAAACCAATAACGGCTGAGACACTAGCAAGTGTGACACATACAATGTATATGATCGCCACTTACCGTGTGCGGAGGGTGATCAGTCCTCGAGGTCAGCCACTACGGGTATCATCCACAGACATCCAGGCATGGGTCCAGGGGGTCTCGGATCGCTGGCCACACCCCCCGTTGGGCTGCCAATTGTCGGGGTCGTAACAACAATATACCCTTCCTTCACCAGTCATTCCAAATTAAAGTATGAGCCGAGCATTTGGTACCGGGTAAGAATGACTCAGACAAGGTGCTGATTCAATCTCAATTGAATGCCCGTGCATCTACTCATGTCTGCAACGGTCACAACAACTGACTTTATTCTAAAATACACAATACTATATTGAGTGTTAGGGGAAGGCGTGCATTAGGCGGGGTTTAAGCTAGCATCCAGTCTTTCTGATTTGTTCTGACGTCTTCTGGTGGATTCCTCCTTTTCTTCACATTCCTTAAGTTTCGTTTCTGAGGAAATGAATCTTAAGCCTTCGGACACTAAACTGAAACGAAACTGAACACTGGCGGCCATCTTTAAATACAATTACATTTGCATTAGCAGGGGAAAACTTATTGTTTCACAGTATAAAATATATAAAAGTACAAAGGTATATAAGAAAATATATTTTCACCTTGACAACGTCACGGTCATGTGACCGCGACGTCATCACATGTCCTACGCGAGAAGGACCTGCCATGACGTCATGGTCATGTGACCGTGATGTCATCGCAGGACCTGCACTCATACCAACCCTGGGACCGACAGGACTACAAGGGGCCCTCGGAAGGTGAGTATGTTTATTTTTTATTTTTTAACCTGTCACATACGTGGCTAGGCAATATACGTGGCTGGGCAATATACTATGTGGCTCTGTGCTGTATATTATGTGGCTCTGTGCTGTATACTACGTGGGCTGTGCAGTATACTACGTGGGCTGTGCAGTATACTACGTGGGCTGTGCAATATACTACGTGGGCTGTGCAATATACTACGTGGGCTGTGCAATATACTACGTGGGCTGTGCAATATACTACGTGGGCTGTGCAATATACTACGTGGGCTGTGCAATATACTACGTGGGCTGTGCAATATACTACGTGGGCTGTGCAATATACTACGTGGGCTGTGCAATATACTACGTGGGCTGGGCAATATACTACGTGGACATGCATATTCTAGAATACCCGATGCGTTAGAATCGGGCCACCATCTAGTGTAAAATATGTTGACAATAAATTGATTTACCGCTTGCTCAAGACGCGCACACACGCCGCGTTCAGAAACGGCCGACCTATCAAAATATAAAATCAATTAATCTGATCGGTAAACGGCATAACATACCATACATCACGCGGGATATGCATTGCGATAAATACTAAACAAACATTTAAAACTGCTATATGATGTGCCATTACGCAACCAGTAAATGATAACTAATCTTAAAAAAAGAAAATTATATAATATCTATGACCAAAAAGGAACAAAAATAGGAGGCAAGACACACACACACACACACACACACACACACACACACACACACACACACACACACACACACACACACACACACACACACACACACACACACACACACACACACACCAGAAATTTAGATTGGTTTGCAATTTTCAAGCTTGCAATTTTTATGCCCTTAAATCAAGAGAGCTCACACAAAATAGTTAATAAATAACATTTCCCACATGTGTCCACATTCAAAAAGTTTATTAACCCTTAAGTTGCTTAACAGGAATTAATGGAATGTGGAAGGAAAAAATGAACATTTGTGTTTTTTTTTATTTTTTTACCCAATTTATTTCATTTTTGCAAGGGAAGCAGTAAAAAATGGCCCCCAAAATATATTGTGCAATTTCTCCAACCTATTCTTTTGGTGCATGGCAGAGCTCGGTAGGGAAGGAGCGCCATTTGAGTTTTTGAATGTAAAATTTGGTGGAATAATTAGCGGACGCCATGTCGCCTTTCAAGAGCCCCTGATGTGCCTATACAGTGAAAACTGCTCACAAGTGATACCATTTTGGAAATTGGACCCCTCAGGGAGCATATCTAGATATGTGTTGAGCACCTTTAACCTACCAGGTTCTTCATAGAAAACAAAAAATTCACATTTTTCCCATAAAAATGGTTTAGCCCCCTTTTTTTTTTTCATTTTCACAAGGGTAACGGGAAAATGGACCCCAAAATTTGTTGAGCAATTTTTTGAGTGCACCAATACCCCACATGTTGTTGAAAACTACTTTTAAGGCACAAGGCAAAGCTCATAAGAGAAGAAGGGCCATATTGGAGTAAAGATTTTGCTGGATTGGTTTGAGGGTGCCAGGACGACAGAACATCCCCCATAAGTGACCCAATTTTACAAACTACACTTCTCAATGAATTCACTGCATCCCTAGATGATCATATTGACACCACAGGTGTATCACAGAATTTTATACCATTGGGCAGTGATGAAAAAATAATTACATTTCTACCACCAAAATTTTGTTTTAGCCCCAGATTTAGGCTATGTGCACATGTAGAATGGTCCTCTGCAGATTTTTTCCGCAGCGGATTTGATAAATCCGCAGGGCAAAAACACGGCGTTTTTCCAGCGGATTTACCGCGGTTTTTGTGCGGATTCCACTGCGGTTTTCTATTATGGAGCAGGTGTAAAACCGCTGCTGATTCCGCACAAAGAATTGACATGCTGCTGAATGTAAACCGCTGCATTTCTGCAGCATGGGCACAGCGTTTTTGGTTTCCCATAGGTTTACATTGTACTGTAAGCTCATGGGAAACTGCTGCGGATCCGCAGCAAAATCTACATCGTGTGCACATAGCCTTAAGATTTTCACACTGGGAAATGGGTAAAAATGGCACCTTAATTTGTCCCACAATTTCTTGCTTAACCATATGGTGAGACTCGGGATGGACACAGTGCTATTTTCCTCCTGTAGTGCAGATTTTGCAGGAATAGTTTACAGAACTCCAAATACAGAGCTCCTAAGTGCTAGAAGAGCAGAATCACCCGGTCAAGTGACCCCATTTTGGAAATGATACCCCTTTGGGAATTTATCTACAGATGTAGTGACGATTTTGACTCCATTGGTGTTTTCCAGTAACAAGCAGCATTGGATGTTGAGTGCGAATTGCAAACTTCCATTGTAGTGCCCGGTATATCAAGTTGCCCAGTGCGTTGTGGTGCCCAGCTCATGCTTCGGAAGACGTGCACCTGGAAATTAGGCGGGTGCTCATCACTACAGAAATGCCAAACGTGGATGTTAAATGTGGTTTAGGCACGCTGGGACTCAGAAATTAGGGGGGCATTTGGATTTGGGAGTGCAGAGTTTGCTGAATTTCTTTTGGGGTTGGGTGGTGGGGCTATGGGGCGGTTGCGAGGAGCTATAGCGCCTTTGTTCCACTAGTAACGTGGAAGACCCCTATATTTCCATTAACAGATCACGGATCTCAGTGGAGACTTGCTTTTGTTTGTGGATTTAGCTGAAGTTTTTGTTGGGAACATCTTGCATAACGTTTGGGGTCACATCTATTCTGCTCTCTACGATGAGCACTTACATCGGGGTTTCCATCTAAATCTCAGAGTGACGTGACAGATGAAACCACCGAGAGATCCACTCCCTATAATGCGGCAGCATAGCTACTCTGGCCTCTGTTCAGCGATGTCCTTCAAAATTGTGGTGGGCCGCGCTTTTATACACGCCTAAAAAGACAGACACCGTTGGATTATAGGGTCCACATGGCATCCACAGTGCCTCCATCTGCCTCATTATAGGGAATCTTTCGTCGGTAGTTCCGTCTCAATCACGTATTTCCGTGATTTACACGGAAACCCCAATGTAAGCGCTCAACGTAGAACCCAGGATAAATATCCGATGAGCCTTACTGCAGTCTTTAGGAGACAGAAAGAACAAATCAACAGCAGGTAAAGAATTGGTTTGATTTATTTTTTATGTTCTTCAAGCAGAATAAGCGATTAGACGACTTTATTTTTCAGGTCAGTGCAGATTTATATCTGTTTTTTTGTGTTTCGCTGCTGTCACACACTAAAAGACTCTTTTTATTTCAAAAACAAGTCTTAGCATTGCCATATTTTGAAAGCTATAATTTTTCAATGTTTTGTCTGACAGTCCTGTTGTGGCTTTTATTAGTACCATTTTCGCGCACATGATATTTTTTGTTTGCTTTCTATTCTGATTTTTCGGAGGCAGAATGAACAAATCAGAAATAGCTTTTTTAATTCTGTTCCGCATGTGGTAAAATTGATAAGGCAACATTATTCTTCTGGTCAGTATGATTACCGTGATATCGCATTTCTATTTTATTTTTTTTTTTGTTTTGCCGCTTTTACACAATAAAAATGTTTATAGTAAAAATAATTTATTTTTACATTGCTTTATTCTGAGAGCTAAAACTTTTTTTTTTGTGGGACAAGATAACGTTATCAGTATCATTTTTATTTACATTCTTCTTTATCACGGTGTACTCCACTTTTTCTTTTTTTTTGTTAGAGGTGTTCACTAAAGGAATTAACTAATGGGATCGTTTTATAGGTTGAGTCTTTTCGGGTCCGGCGATACCAAATGTTTTTTTTTTTTTTTTTTTTTACATACCGTAAATGTATTTTATTGGATGACGATTTTTTTTTTTTTTTAAAATACTTTTACAATGTTTATTATTTATTTATTTTTTTACATTGTCCCAGGATGGGACAAGAACTTTCTACTGAGAAATCGCTTATCTAATACTCTGCTATGCTTCTGTGTTGCAGAACATAAGATTAGCGTCTGATATGCAGAAAGGAGACGTATTAGCTCGTTCTCTGGGTGATCATGCGGCCATCTTATTTATAGAGCTGATACCCGCATTTGATCGCGGTGGCGTTCAGAGTGAGCCCGTGCGATCATGGTGCCGTATATATACAGCGGTTTGAGGTAACACAGCTCCCGTGGCTCCATATATATGGTGCGTGTCGGGAAGGGGTTAAGTGAATCTGTCAACATTTTTTTTGCTTTGTAATCTGATAACAGCATGATGTAGGTGAGGATGTAATGACCAGAGGTCCGAATAAGATCCAGTGAGTCACAAACCAAGACCAAGGCAGAAATCTCCAACTGTATTTACTCAAAGGCAAAATAATAAAGGTAATATGGAGAATATTAACCCCTTTCTGACATCTGACGTACTATCCCGTCGAGGTGGGGTGGGCCCGTATGACCACCGACGGGATAGTACGTCATCACCGATCAGCGGCGCTCACGGGGGGAGCGCGGCCGATCGCGGCCGGGTGTCAGCTGCATATCGCAGCTGACATCCGGCACTATGTGCCAGGAGCGGTCACGGACCGCCCCCGGCACATTAACCCCCGGCACACCGCGATCAAACATGATCCCTGCGGGCTTCCCTGAGACCCCCGGAGCAACGCGATGTGATCGCGTTGCTCCGAGGGTCTCCTACCTCCCTCCTCACCGCAGGTCCCGGATCCAAGATGGCCGCGGCTTCCGGGTCCTGCAGGGAGGGAGGTGGCTTACCGAGTGTCTGCTCAGAGCAGACACTTGGTAAGCCTGCAGCCCTGCACAGCAGATCGCAGATCTGGCAGAGTGCTGTGCACACTGCCAGATCAATGATCTGTGATGTCCCCCCCTGGGACAAAGTAAAAAAGTAAAAAAAAAATTCCCCACATGTGTATAAAAAAATAAAAAATAAAAAAATATCCTAAATAAAGAAAAAAAAATAAAATATTATTCCCATAAATACATTTCTTTAGCTAAATAAAATAAAAAAAACAATAAAAGTACACATATTTAGTATCGCCGCGTCCGTAACGACCCAACCTATAAAACTGCCCCACTAGTTAACCCCTTCAGTAAACACCGTAAGAAAAAAAAAAAAAAGAGGCGAAAAACAACGCTTTATTATCATACCGCCGAACAAAAAGTGGAATAACACGCGATCAAAAAGACTGATATAAATAACCATGGTACCGCTGAAAACGTCATCTTGTCCCGCAAAAAAAGAGCCGCCATACAGCATCATCAGCAAAAAAATAAAAAAGTTATAGTCCTGAGAATAAAGCGATACCAAAATAATTATTTTTTCTATAAAATAGTTTTTATCGTATAAAAGCGCCAAAACATAAAAAAAATGATATAAATGAGATCGCTGTAATCGTACTGACCCGACGAATAAAACTGCTTTATCAATTTTACCAAACGCGGAACGGTATAAACGCCTCCCCCAAAAGAAATTCATGAATAGCTGGTTTTTGATCACTCTGCCTCACAAAAATCGGAATAAAAAGCGATCAAAAAATGTCACGTGTCCGAAAATGTTACCAATAAAAACGTCAACTCGTCCCGCAAAAAACAAGATCTCACATGACTCTGTGGACTCAAATATGGAAAAATTACAGCTCTCAAAATGTGGTAACGCAAAAAATATTTTTTTGCAATGAAAAGCGTCTTTCAGTGTGTGACAGCTGCCAATCATAAAAATCCGCTAAATAACCCGCTATAAAAGTAAATCAAACCCCCCTTCATCACCCCCTTAGTTAGGGAAAAATAAAAAAATAAAAAAATGTATTTATTTCCATTTTCCCATTAGGGTTAGGGTTAGGGCTAGAGTTAGGGTTAGGGCAAGGGTTAGGGCTAGGGTTGGGGCTAGGGTTAGGGCTAGGGTTAGGGCTAGTGTTAGGGCTAGGGTTGGGGCTAGGGTTGGGGCTACAGTTAGGGTTGGGGCTAAAGATAGGGTTAGGGTTTGGATTACATTTACGGTTGGGAATAGGGTTGGGTGTGTCTGGGTTAGAGGAGTGGTTAGGGTTACTGTTGGGATTAGGGTAAGGGGTGTGTTTGGATTAGGGTTTCAGTTATAATTGGGGGGTTTCCACTGATAAGGCACATCAGGGGCTCTCCAAACTGGACATGGCATCCGATCTGAATTCCAGCCAATTCTGCGTTGAAAAAGGAAAACAGTGCTCCTTCCCTTCAGAGCTCTCCCGTGTGCCCAAACAGGGGTTTACCCCAACATATGGGGTATCAGCGTACTCAGGACAAATTGGACATCATCTTTTGGGGTCCAATTTATCCTGCTACCCTTGGGAAAATACAAAACTGGGGGCCAAAAAATAAGTTTTGTGGGAAAAAAAAGATTTTTTATTTTCACGGCTCTGCGTTGTAAACTGTAGTGAAACACTTGGGGGTTCAAAGTTCTCACAACACATCTAGATAAGTTCCTTGGGGGGTCTAGTTTCCGATATGGGGTCACTTGTGGGGGGTTTGTACTGTTTGGGTACATCAGGGGCTCTGCAAATGCAACGTGACGCCTGCAGACCAATCCATTTAAGTCTGCATTCCAAATGGCGCTCCTTCCCTTCCGAGCTCTGTCATGCGCCCAAACAGTGGTTCCCCCCCACATATGGGGTATCAGCGTACTCAGGACAAATTGAACAACAACTTTTGGGGTCCAATTTATCCTGATACCCTTGTGAAAATACAAAACTGGGGGCTAAAAAATCATTTTTGTGAAAAAAAAAAAAAGAATTTTTATTTTCACGGCTCTGCGTTATAAACTGTAGTGAAACACTTGGGGGTTCAAAGCTATCAAAACACATCTAGATAAGTTCCTTAGGGGGTCTACTTTCCAAAATGGTGTCACTTGTGGGGGTTTTTAATGATTAGGCACATCAGGGGCTCTCCCAACGCAACATGGCATCCCATCTTAATTCCAGTCAATTTTGCATTGAAAAGTAAAATAGCGCTCCTTCCCTTCCGAGCTCTGCTATGCGCCCAAACAGTGGTTTACCCCCACATATGGGGTATCGTCGTACTCAGGACAAATTGCACAACAACTTTTGTGGTCTAATTTCTTCTCTTACCCTTGGGGAAATAAAAAAATGGGGGCGAAAAGATCATTTTTGTGAAACAATATGATTTTTTATTTTACGGCTCTGCATTATAAACTTCTGTGAAGCACTTGTTGGGTCAAAGTGCTCACCACACATCTAGATAAGATCCTTAGGGGGTCTACTTTCCAAAATGGTGTCACTTGTGGGGGGTTTCAATGTTTAGGCACATCAGGGGCTCTCCAAATGCAACATGGCGTCCCATCTCAATTCCAGTCAATTTTGTATTGAAAAGTCAAATGGCGCTCCTTTCCTTCCGAGCTCTGCCATGCGCCCAAACAGTGGTTTACCCCCACATATGGGGTATCAGCGTACTCAGGACAAATTGTACAACAAATTTTGGGGTCTATTTTCTCCTGTTACCCTTGGTAAAATAAAACAAATTGGAGCTGAAATAAATTTTGTGTGAAAAAAAGTTAAATGTTTATTTTTATTTAAACATTCCAAAAATTCCTGTGAAACACCTGAAGGGTTAATAAACTTCTTGAAAGTGGTTTTGAGTACCTTGAGGGGTGCAGTTTTTAGAATGGTGTCACACTTGGGTATTTTCTATCATATAGACCCCTCAAAATGACTTCAAATGAGATGTGGTCCCTAAAAAAAAAAATGGTGTTGTAAAAATGAGAAATTGCTGGTCAACTTTTAACCCTTATAACTCCGTCACAAAAAAAAATTTTGGTTCCAAAATTGTGCTGATGTAAAGTAGACATGTGGGAAATGTTACTTATTAAGTATTTTGCGTGACATATGTCTGTGATTTAAGGGCATAAAAATTCAAAGTTGGAAAATTGCGAAATTTTCAAAATTTTTGCCAAATACTCGTTTTTTTCACAAATAAATGCAAGTTATATCGAAGAAATTTTACCACTATCATGAAGTACAATATGTCACGAGAAAACAATGTCAGAATCGCCAAGATCCGTTGAAGCGTTCCAGAGTTATAACCTCATAAAGGGACAGTGGTCAGAATTGTAAAAATTGGCCCGGTCATTAACGTGCAAACCACCCTTGGGGGTGAAGGGGTTAAGGCAGATGCACCCCAAAGATACACTAGCTCAGCAGCAGCTGAAATCACTGTGCCACTCCAAGGTCTCCTGAGAACTGTATGCTACAAAAGACTAATAAGAAATTTACCTAACCGGTCAACTAAAAACAGGAACAAGTGTAAATTGAATGTATGTTATCAAGGGAGCCCCTGGAACGGCACACTGAGTATAACTTACACAACTCTAATATGAGATACACCTCTAAAGTAACAATTAAACACTCTGCGCAGGGATACCCGGGTATCTATAACTTATGGTACCGTATCCTGAGATAGATCTCCTCTCAGGCAGGAATCCGCACAGGCTGCAGCCAGTCCATATCTTCAGCGCCAATAAGTTGCAGCAAGCTCCTCTTGTCTTATCGGCCGATGCCGAGCCCAAACGCCGGGGACTTAGTTAGTGGCCTCACGATGTTGTCTCTTCTTCTGTAGCTCCTAGGAATGCTTCCACGACAACCCGTCCGTCTCTGTATCAGCAATCTGTCCAGACTTGTCTCTCCACTCAATGCACAGGTACTCCACAGACTCCCAAATACGTAGTGGGTTTGCAGTAAAGTTTCAGTCTTTCAAAATAAAAGGTGAGCTCCTCTCCAGAAAAACGCTAGCAACAAAAGTCTCTCACAGAGTTGAACAAAAGGTCAGCTTTTCTCCAGGAAAACGTTAGCGATGAAAAGTCTCTCAATAGCTTCTTTTTCTCCAACAAACTCGCAGTAAAATCCACACACAGTCTCTTTGCTATATCACAGCAGCTTCTGCTTTTTCTTCCCGCCTTTCTCTTCTCAGCTCTCACTTCCTTATTTCACTTTACACACGAGACACCAGACCCCACCCCCCAGCACACATTGTCTCTCGGGGTTTTGCAGAGTCTGTCCTCTGCTGCAGCAAACAAAAACCACAGGGTCCTAGTGCCCTCTCAGTGGGACCACAGTTCACCCTCTTACAAGGACACCCTGATTCCAGTGATGGATCACTTACTGGGCTGTGTGTTATTTCAATAAAACCAGTGTGTTAGCAGGAGCAGCAGGAGTCTCAAGCCATTCAGTTCTCCTACTCTGTGTAACCCCGCCTCCACCACTGATTGGCAGATTTCTGCTGTGGGCGGGGTTATACAGAGCTCAGCATTCAGACAGCTGGTTGCAAATAAGTGTTTTTATCAAACCTGCAGCAAACGCCCTGTAAGTGAAACATCGCTGGAATCAGGGTCTCTGTCCATACATCATGCTGCTGTCAGATGAGATAACCTGGTATGGTTTATTTTTGATTCTGTATAAACCGTTCTGCAATCTGTTAATTAAAGGATTATTCCAATCTCAGCCTTTGGCTGAGACGGGGAGTAACTGCATTATAGGCAAGACAAAGAGTGAGGCCTAAACTCGACAGCGATGCATTAATTTCTATTATATTTTTACTTTTTTTTTCATTCTACTCCTGGTTTTGACTCGCAGATATAAAATACTGACTGATTGCTGAAGTGTGAATACCACATAAAGATGATTATAAGAAGGGATTACACTACTTTCATATTGATGACCTATCATCCGGATCGCTTGATGCTCTGGCGCCCATCACCCCTGCCGATCAGCTATTCGTGATGGCAGGATGTAAAGGTGTACGGAGCTAGACTAGATCTGCTGCTAGTCATTATTATAGGAGCGGAGCTGCAGTACCCAAGAACGGCCACTACACGGTGTATAACCTTGTGCTGTTTTGGCTCTGTACACTGTTGTACCCCTTGCCGCCACTGCAAATTGCTGCTGGTCTGCGGAGTTGACAGGTGTTGGAGCCCACCAATCTCATCGGTAGCCTTTGTTGTTGGAGTTTTTCATGTGCAACATTGCCCTATACACGTAATCATGGCTGTGTCACAGTTCCCAGCACAGATGGTGGTCCATGTCTGTCTGCTACTTTCTGTCAGATCTTTCTGCCAATTTGCAGCAATAATATTCGTTATTTTATATGCTATGGTTTTTTTTCCCTTCTGAAATTTGATTTTGTCTCATGTGTTTTGATTCAGGGAGTAGAAAATGACCTGCTCCACCATGGAGGTGGAAGACGTTCACAACGTGCTATCTGTCATGCAGAAGAATTTAGAATGTCCCATATGGTAAGTACGAAATTACTGAGAAATTTGAGTCGTGTCTAGAAGAAATGGCTGTTTTAAACCGAAAGTGATAAAATGTATTCATGGTATTAAATGGGTTGTCTGGTTAATATGTTATCACCCATCCACAGGATAGCTGATAACTTGATGAAAACTGAGGGTCTGAACTCGGTACTTACAGTGATTGGCAGAATGGCTACTTCAAACTCTGTTAGAATTGAGTGTCGGTGCATAAGTGCGACCTGGGAACGAATGGGGCTGCGGTCAGGTGTCTGACCTGCGTGCCATATTGTAACTGGGATGAAAGTTCCCCAATCTGCCCATCGATGCTGGTTCCAGCAGTAGGACACTCAACGAGCAGCAAATTATCACCTATCCAATGGATAGGTGTAAAGGGGTTGTCTGGTCAAAACCAGTTAAAAGCATGCAACAATTTTTGGTACAGAATTTTGGTAAGGTATGGCAGCCAACTGTGTAATATGTAATGGTAAAGTTGTCAAAAGTTTTAGTTGTCTTTATAAATAAAGACGCATTTTATAACACTATTGCTTAAAGGGGTTATTACGGTATTAATGACCCATCCTTAGGATAGGTCATCAATAACAGACCGGAGGTGGACTATTACCCTATACATCCACTGATCAGCAGGTTTGCAAACAGGTGTGTGGCACTGGACACCTCGGCTCCTTACACTGTTTAGTGGCCGCTCCCAGGTACTGTATGTCAGCTGCATCTAAACATTTTATTACTCAACATGCATGTAACACCAAACATTTTTTGGCATACGGTATTGAACGTGTTAATAAACCTCAGCGAGGTGGGAATTTTAAGCGCTGTCTTCTCACACGTGAAGCCTTCTGGATTTATTACTTGAACACCCGGTATCCAGCCGGTCTTAATAAACGCAACGAGTTAATGTACCATTATTGACATCATATTTATGAGCTGTATATATAAATTTTTTCTTTCATATTTTCTTTTTTTCGTTTTGTATATATATATATTTATAATTGATATATTTTTCTAGGAATGTTGCTTTTATAAAGATTATGTATTGCATCAGTAGGACCTTAAGTCACATGTTTTTGTAGTCCATGCTCATTGGTTGGTGGTAGTTTTATAATGTCAGTATGTCTGTGTCTCTGTAGCTCTGACAGAGATCTGTAATAGATCGAAACGCGTAGCTCGTTTCCCGTTTTTCATTATGGAGAGCATTGCAGCCTGTGTGTTTTTTTTTAAACATTCATCAATAAAGGATCTAATTTTATTCAAACACTTTGGAGCTGGAATCAACTTTTCTGTTTTCTACTACTGTATGTCAGCGCCTGTTCATTTAGATACCTCAGGTCAGAAGTGCCTCTCTTCCAATGCAGAAATTCCTGTAAAGTAATAATGGACTTTAAGGAAAGGTGCATCAAAATCTCTATCTTCTACTAGCTCACAAAGATACACCAAGTAAGCAAAATATGTGAGAAATACTAAAATATAACTTTAATTGTAATAAAACAAAATTTGTGTATATAAAACTACTACTCAATATTACCCGTACCTACAGGCAAAAAGACATGCCCAATAACCTAACAATTAGGCCACAAGTAGTGATGAGCGAATGTGCTCAGATAACGTGTTAGCGAGTATCTTGGGAAGTTCGGATAATATGAGTCCCTGCGGTGTTAGACAGCCGCCACATGTGGGGGGGATTGCATAACAAGCAGGCAATCCCTGCATGCGTTGTGGCTGTCTACCGCCGCAAAATGTGCAGCTGCGGGGCTCGAATATATTACCCGAGCACGCGCAAGATACTCGGGATTAAACATTATCTGAGCACGTTCGCTCATCCATAGCCACAAGATACAACAATATATGAAACTGACAGTGGTCCAGTTTGCAAATATTCATAGTACATGGGTGCAATGATCTCACCCAAACTTCTGCGTCCAATGAAGAGAAGAAGTTCATCACACCAGACATCAATCCTGTGTAAACCAGTGTCTCAGCCAATCGGTGTTTGCAGGAGATATTATTATTATTATTATTATTATCAATCATCATTCACCAATCATCATTCATCATCATCCATCTATGGAACACCATTGATTACATAAGAAGGGGTTACATACAAAATACAGATATCACTCACAGTAGATAAACCAGCAATGATAGACTGGTACAGAGGGAAGAGGACCCTGCCCTTGCGGGCTTAAATTCTACAGGATGTTGGGGAAGGAGATGGTAGTCAGGGGTTGCAGCAGCTTCGGTGTTTTTGAGGTGGCAGTGTGGTCATTGCAGGTTGTAAGCCCCTCATCATACAGTTTTTAATCAGGTCCACCACAGGCACACTGGTATCAAGATATTCATCTATGTCTACATTGTGCAGATTTCTCCCCTTCAGAACTCGATGGGAAGAAACGCACCCTATCAGGGCTATTCACATATAGGGTCAGATGTGGACTGCTCTACTCAGAGTGGGAGTTTTTGGAGACTAGGGCCAGCACAGTATGACGGGTCTAATAGGACCTCCTGCAAACCTCTCTTGGCTGAGACACTGGTTTACACAGGATTGATGTCTGGTGTGATGACCTTCTTCTCTTCCCTTGGACACAGACGTTTTGATGAGATCACTCCATTTTATACAATCTCCTGTGTACTACGGACATTTGTAAACTGCCTGTAATCTGGACCAATGTCAGTTTAATCTATTTTTATAGCTTGTGGCCTAATTGTTAGGTTATTGGGTATGATATGTCTTTATTCAGTCGCCATGACAGCACCACGAGAAAGGGGATCCGCCCTTCAGGGACAGGAAACCTAGAGACATAAAAGGGCGGCACCTCTCTCCCGCATCAGTTGGTTTCTTGCCCCTGACAGAGGAACCTCTTCAGGCAGGCCATATGAAGTAGGTCGAATCAAAGAAGATAGCCCAGTCCTGGCAGACCGATTCAGGTAGCGGGGGTCCCCTGCCTCGGTCTATCCAGGATACTGGAAGCACCACGCGGCAGGGAGACTGCTGGTGTCGGTGGCAGCAGAGGGAACCAGCCTTCAGGAGAAGTGCTTGCTTCTTAGTGGCCCATCGTCGCAGGTACCTGGTAAGTATGTGGAGCCCATCTCCTGAGGCCGTGCCTGATGGGACCTCCCGGGATCTGGTCGCATCCTAGGGAGGGTGTGCGCGTCGGTCGGGGCGGCGCTCGCATGCTCGGTCGCGCGTCGGCTCGCAGGCCACTGCCATACCGGAAGGGGCGTGTCCGGATGACGCGGCTGGCGTCTGAGTCCGGGCGATGTATCCGGCAATTGCGGGGGGGGGGGGGGGGGGCGGACGGACCTTGGGGGGATCCCTGTGGTCAACCGGGGGCGTGGACTTGGGAGGGGGAGGCACTCCACCATTAATCATGGTACCGGGCAGGTCACCTGCTGACCCCCATCAGGGGGTGGTACCTTGGGGGGCATATTTAAGGAGAGTATGGTGGCTGCTAAGTGCTTCCGACCCATTCTTAAGATGGAGACACTGGAGCAAGGAGCACCGCAGCCTGACAAGCAGCAGCAGCTTCAGCCTATTGAGGAGTCTCATCCTATCTCCCAGCAGCGATCTAGTGGCAGCAGTCACGCTGGTGGAGTTAAAAGTACTCAGAAATCCAGGTCGATCAAGTCCTCAAGCCGTAGAACATCGCCGGCTAGGAAGGACCCCCCGCTTATTACGGTACCACTCACTACACGTCTTGGGTAAGTGATCTTTGTGAAAGTTCACTTAGTGATGTTCTGTTCCTCCTTATGTTCCCTCTCTCCTTGTTAGGGAAAAAATGTTCTGCCAAAGCCAAGCATAGGGAGTGTGCCAAGTGTGGGGAACCACTCCCAGATGGTCATGAAAAGAGATTATGTAAACTCTGCATACAATGCTTAATTGAGGAGGAGGCTCCTGACCTTACTTCTACTTTAAGGGATATGGTTAGGCAAGAAATCAGAGGTTCTATTAAATCCATGTCTCAGAATACAGATTTCAAAAAGGGGAAAGAAATCAGATCCCCAGTTTCGGATTTGGGTTCGGACTCTGGTGAACTGAGCTCAGATTCCTTCCCATCATCCTCTAAGTCTGTAGACGCCGAGTCCGGTCATTCTTGTTTACCGCTGGACAGAGTTAACCACCTTGTTAAAGCGGTAAACAATGCAATGGGGATTGAGGAGACCCAGTCAGAATGGTCCATGCAGGACATAACGTTCAAAGGTCTAGATCGAAAATCCCAAAGGTCGTTTCCGGTGGTTGATAAGATAAATACATTGATTACAAGAGTGGAAAAAACCCGAAAGGAAGGGTTCGCTCCCACCGGCATTTAAGAGAAGGTATCCATTTGAAGAGCAAGCATCGTCCTCATGGGACAAGGCCCCGAAGCTGGACATGGCAGTAGCCAAAGCGTGCAAAAGGACCTCTCTTCCATTTGAGGATTTGGGAAATTTAAAAGATCCACTATACAGAAAACCTGACGTTTTTCTTAAAGGTGCTTGGGAAACATCGGCAGGATCCCTAAGACCAGCAATTGCAGCCACTTGCACAGCACGGTCACTAATGGTGTGGCTTGACTGCCTAGAGCAGTGTTCCCCAACTCCGGTCCTCAAGAGCCACCAACAGGTCATGTTTTCAGGATTTCCTTAGTATTGCACAGGTGATGTAATTATCACCTGTGCAATACTAAGGAAATCATGAAAACATGACATGTTGGTGGCTCTTGAGGACTGGAGTTGGGGAACACTGGTCTAGAGGATCAGCTCAAAAGCAAAGTTCCCAGAAATGAGATCCTATCCTCCCTGCCTATAATTCAGGAGGCAGCAGCTTTTCTTTCAGATGCATCGGCAAATTCTGTTAAATTGGCTGTCAGATCTTCAGCCCTTTCTAACGCAGCCCGAAATGTTGGCCAGGAGACTTACAGGCCAGATCAAAACTATGTAGCAATCCCTGTGAAGGGGTACATTTATTTGGACCTGTACTTGATGAACTGTTGGAGAAAGCAGGCAATAAAAAACGATTCCCTTTCCTAGGAAGACCCTCTTATAGACGGGATTACAATAGAGGATGGTTTAACCGCAGAAGGTCAAATAGAGAAAGATCCAGATATGACAGTAATAGGAAAAAAGGTAGAGGTTATATGTTTAATACCTCCCAGGACTATAGAAAACCACAATGACTGCCGCTCCAGGTGGGGGGCAGGCTTTTCAGCCTTCTATCCTGCCTGGTTAAAAATTTCCAATAGCCTGTGGATTCTCAGTATTATTGAAACTGGCCTAAAAGTTCGCGTTCCAAAGGATTCCTCAAGACAAATTTAGTTTAACGCCCATCCGTTCTTCTTCTGCAGAGCAATTGGCACTGGAGTTGGAAGTCCAGGAACTTCAACAAAAAGGAGTTCTGATTAAAGTGCCCGCAGTGCAAAGAGGTAAGG
The DNA here is from genome assembly GCF_051348905.1 of Ranitomeya variabilis. Taxonomy (NCBI): domain Eukaryota; kingdom Metazoa; phylum Chordata; class Amphibia; order Anura; family Dendrobatidae; genus Ranitomeya; species Ranitomeya variabilis. The sequence goes on from NC_135235.1 coordinate 500,996,330, forward strand.
GGTTCTACTCCCCTCTTTCTGGTCAAAAAACCTGACGGATCCTTTCGTATCATCATTAATTTAAAAGGCCTAAATAAATTTCTGCTGGTTCCTTCTTTCAAAATGGAGTCTGTAAAGACGGCAATAAAACTTCTATTTAACAATTGCTTCATAGTTGTCTTAGATCTGAAAGACACCCATTATCATGTCCCAATACACGCAGACCACCAACAATTTCTTAGGGTAGCGGTTTCACTTAAGGTACCTTCACACGAAGCGACGCTGCAGCGATAGCGACAACGATGCCGATCGCTGCAGCGTCGCTGTTTGGTCGCTGGAGAGCTGTCACACAGACCGCTCTCCAGCGACCAACGATGCCGAGGTCCCCGCAGGGCCGCGCTTAGTAACCCGATGTTTACCCTGGTTACCAGCGTAAAAGTAAAAATAACAAACAGTACATGCTCACCTGCGCGTCCCCCGGCGTCCGCTTCCTGTACTGTGTGAGCGCCGGCCCTAACAGCAGAGTGGTGACGTCACCGCTGTGCTTTTACTTTCACTTTAGGGCCGGCGCTCAGTCAGAGCAGGAAGCGGACGGCAGGGGACGCGCAGGTGAGTATGTACTGTTTGTTTTTTTTACTTTTACGCTGGTAACCAGGGTAAACATCGGGTTACTAAGCGCGGCCCTGCGCTTAGTAACCCGATATTTACCCTGGTTACCAGCGTAAAACATCGCTGGTATCGTTGCTTTTGGTGTCAAACCTGACGATACACGCCGGTCTGACGACCAAATAAAGTTCTGAACTTTATTCAACGACCAGCGATATCACAGCAGGATCCAGATCGCTGCTGCGTGTCAAACACAACGATATCGCTAGCCAGGACGCTGCAACGTCACGGATCGTTGTCGTTCTCGTTGTAAAGTCGTTTCGTGTGAAGGTACCTTTAATGGTACAGTAGAGCACTTAAATATCGAGCACTCCCCTTCGGAGTCGCGGTCGCACCCTGAGTATTTACTAAAATCATGGTAAAGGTTATGGCACACCTTCACGAACAGGACATATTAAGAATTCCCTACCTAGATGACTTATTGATTGTGGGACATTCAGAGTCACATTGCAAGGACCAATTGGGAAAGGTGATGTCAGCATTGCAGAAATTGGGGTGGATCATTAATCTCAAAAAATCTCGTTTACAGCCCTTAGAGGTACAGGAGTTTCTGGGTCTTGTCATAGACTCTAGGCGACAGGAATGTCGCCTGCCAGATTCAAAAGTAGATAGTATTCAATGTCTGGCAACCAGAGTAACTAATAATCCATCAGTCTCTGTAAGAGGGGCAATGTCACTATTAGGTTCACTCACATCATGTATTCCAGCAGTTCTCTTGGCTCAATATCACACCAGAACACTACAGTGGGACGTTTTCCATAATACCCGTTGCCTAAGAGCCCATCTTGACAGTAAATTTTCACTATCCATTGAATCTATTCAGTCATTACATTGGTTGACACACATACCCAATTTATGTAGAGGTGTTCCCTGGATAAATCATATAACTTGAATAATAACTACAGATGCTAGCCCCAGGGGCTGGGGGGCACACATGGAGATTAGTTGGGTCCAGGGACTGTGGTCTCAATCTGAACAAAATTCTTCTTCCAACCTAAAAGAATTATTAGCAGTAGAACTGTAGCCTACATTAACCATAAAGGAGGTACTCGGTCTGGTTTGTTAATGGAGGTCGCGGATCGTATCTTTCAAATGGCCGAAAATCATCTACTATCTCTTACGGCTCTTCACATAAAAGGAAAGCTCAATATCATGGCCGATTACCTGAGCCGCATCAAACTCAGACAGGGAGATTTGACACTAAATCCGACCATCTTCAACCAAATCGTACAATTGTGGGGATGCCCAGGCATAGATCTTTTTGCCAGCCGAGAAAACAGAAAGCTACATCTATTCTGCTCCTTAAACCCCAGAGACAATCCGCATGCGGTGGATGCTCTCCTAATCTAATGGCACATCAGTCTCGCTTATGCGTTTCCTCCTCTAAACTTAATTCCAATAGTTCTGAGGAAAATACAGGAAGACTGGGGCCCGGATAATCCTGATAGCCCCGTTCTGGCCCAAAAGTTCATGGTTTCCTTGGCTGAGGAAAATGTCCATTTCCCAGCCGTGGATTCTCCCAGAAATACCAGATCTCCTCTCCCAGGGCCCAATTCTCCATCCACGAGTGGCCAATTTGAATGTAGAGGTGTAGAATTTGAGAGGTCATTACTAAGGGGGAAAGGGTTTTCTCGAGACCTTGTAAATACATTACTAAAGAGTAGGAAGGTTTCTACAACAAACATTTGTCAGGATTTGGAAAAAATTCTTAGCCGTTTCGGGAGCACGGATTGACCGGAAAGCCTGTAGTAACCAAATTTTAGAATTCTAACAGAAATGTTTTTAAATGGGCCTAGCCACAAGCACTCTCAGGGTTCAAGTGTCGGCTCTGGGGACGCTATACAATAGTAATTTAGCCAGCAATCACTGTATAGTCAGGTTCTTCAAGGCAGCTACTAGATCCAGGCTGGTTATTAAACAAAAATTAGTTCCATGGGACCTAAATCTTGTGCTCTCAGCTCTAACGCAAGCTCCATTTGAACCTATTGATACCGCCCCAATAAAAATCCTGTTTTTAAAAACGGCCCTATTAGTTGCGCTCACATCCGCGAGAAGGATTAGTGATATACAAGCTTTGTCTAGACAACCTCCATACATGCAGTTTAGGGAGGATAGTTATTATAAAACCTGATCCTCTTTATCTTCCAAAAGTAGCTTCAAAATTTCATAGGTTACAGGAAGTTGTTCTACCTTCGTTCTGTCCTAATCCCACTAATGATAAGGAACACAAATTCCATTCTTTAGATGTAAGAAGGTGTCTTCTTAGGTATATTTCAGCTACAAACACTTGGAAGATAATTCCTTATTTGTATCCTTCCAGGGAGTTAGAAAGGGACTTAGTGTCTAAGAACACGCTAGCTAGATGGATCAGGGAGACGATCTCTTTAGCTTATACAGCAGGTGGCATGGAGATCTCAGAAGGTATTAAAGCTCACTCTACTCGAGCCGTGGCTACATCTTGAGCAGGGAGATCAGAGGTGTCCATTGAAGACATTTGTAAGGCGGCCACATTGTCTTCTCCATCTACTTTCTTTAAACACTAGACTAGATCTGGGTAGCTCCTCCGACCTCACGTTTGGGAGAAGGGTGCTTGAAGCAGTTGTCCCTCCCTAGTCTCTCTTACTTCTCTGAAAGTCTCTCGTGGTGCTGTCATGGCGACTGAATAAATACGTAAGCTACTTACCAGCAGAGGTGTTTTTCAGGAGCCCATGACAGCACCCTTATATTCCCTACCCCTTTTTCTCATCGGTAAGTAGCTTACGTATTTTTGCCTGTAGGTACGGGTAATATTGAGTAGTATTTTCATGTACACAAATTTAAGTTTATTTTAACTAAAGTTATATTTTAGTATTTCTCACATTTTGTTTACTTAGTCAGTGTAGAAACTAGAAGTGCCAATCTACCCCTTAAAGATTTACTGTTTGAGCGGCCAGAGTTGTCGGTCAGTCTGATTGTAAGGCATGCTAATCTCCCCTGATGAGTATAGGGTGCTCGGAAGTGAAACCTTATGCGACCGATTATTTATTTCTTACTTTTTTGCTAATAAATACTTGTAGCATCTGCTCCACTCCTCTCTCATGAAAATTCCCAGAGGCTCCATTTCCCTCTGATTGCAGGAAATCTCTGAATATGAGCAACGTGCCGCCATTTATATTCTATTGACCTCTGTGTATTGATAGGTTTTCAGTATTCTTATTCTGCCCTTCTTTTATGTGTCCATTCGGATGCTCATCCATAGTAATCGCATTAGCCCATTGCAGCGAGTTTTGGCCTTTTACAGCTGGCAATTATGAGAATGATGACTGTATCGGAGATTGAGATTGCGTGTCATTTTATCATTGATTTCAGCTGTCTTTGTCTACATTTTGTCAGGCTCTATTGTGCTGGCCTGTGGATATATTCTGTTCGGGATCTGCAGTATAAGTGGGATATGTCAGGCTCTCTATTTCAGCTTTTAACACCAATCATCAGTAAACTACTTCATACATTACAATTTAACTGAAAACCTATAATTACAAAATGGTTCTATATGACGACGGCAAGTTTACATTTTTCGTATTGTCATATACATGAAAACCAGCAGAGGGAGCTGTGTTATCGCCCAAGACATGCTTTGCTTGTGTCTATCTCAAGTGGAACTTTGGACTTCAAGAATTATTTTTATGAATAGCTTGATTGTGCAGCTGAAAATAAAATAAAACAAACAAAAGTTTTACTTTGCCTCCTAGACCAGTGATGTTCCTAGGTGTTTGTGCTGTTCCCCCTGGCGGTCAAATGACCTAAACACTGAAATGTAAATAATGCAGCCAATCAGCAGCCAGTGATTGACTGCAACCTTTGGTATTCCATTAACGCAAAAGCAGTATTCCTTTCTGATGGAATAATAAAGGCTGCAGTTTACTAGCGGCCTCTGATTGGTTGCAGCAGTCATGTGACATTACTTATGACTCTGGGGGAACACAGTGCCGATTCGGGAGGTAAGTATAATAATTTTTTTATTTTAGTCTGCCCAGTTGAACAAGTTATAAGAGGATGTCCCTTAGTGGACAACCCCTTTTTACATCTTCGTTGGAAGATCTGTTGCAGATTTCCTTATATTTGATAGCAAATTTTGCTTTTCTTACATCACATTTTTCCAGCCATGGAGAAAGACACTATGGCAGAATCCGAAAAACTCCATTGTAATTCAGTGGGGACTGTCAGATAACGAATGCAGCAGAAGCTTATAGAAGTGGAAGCCAGAACACAGATATGATCTTAACCTATTAATACAAGTATGTTAAAAAACATAAATTTGCTTCAAAGGCTTTCTCTGGCGTGACTTGTTTTCAGATGCCTGCCACGACGTGTGGACATTTCAAATGTTTTGGCAGATATCATGCACCTTGCCTATTGTAATGAATAGGACCACCAGGGGGAGGGGCGAGGTCCCGGGGCCTCATGAAGGTTTCAGATCTACGGTTTCAGTTAGCAGAACAACACCCGTCATTCCATACGGCACTACACATAAGGGGCGTCGAAAACGCACAAGCAGACTTCCTGAGTCGCAGAGGCTTGAGACAGGGAGAATGGTCCTTAAACCCCCAGGTGTTCCAACAAATAGTACAGACCTGGGGCAAACCAGAAATAGACTTGTTTGCCACCTCACACAACAAAAAAGTCAGGAAGTTCTGCTCACTAAATCCAAGGGAACATCCTTTTGCAGTAGATGCCCTAATAATACCCTGGAGGTTCTCTATGGTCTATGCGTTTTCCTCCCCGATAGTGATGATTCCAACAGTAGTCCTGAAGATCAGAGATATCGAGCGAGAGTAATTCACATAGCTCCGTTTTGGCCAAGGGGGCCATGGTTCTCCTTTCGTAGGCAGATGTCAATAACATGTGACCCATGGATTCTGCCAGAAGTTCCGGACCTGCTGACCCTGGGGCCAGTGAGTCACTCTCAGGTGAAAGGCTTCCATTTGGCAGCCTGGAATTTGAGGGCGGTACTGAGTCGCCAGGGATTCTCACCAGGGTTAGTCTCCACCCTATTGAAAAGCAGAAAACCTATAACATCTAGAATCTACGGTAGGACATGGAAGACGTTTCTTGACTTCCTGGGTGAACCGTTGGGGATGTAGCTCCAGTGGGACCCATCCTAGAGTTTCTGCAGGCAGGGTTGCAACTCGTGTTAGTGCCTAGCACCCTTAAAGTTCACGTTTCAGCCTTGGGGGCCCTATACAACTGCAACCTAGCATCAAATAGGTGGGTTTCACGATTCATAAAATCCTGTAGTAGGTCTAGGCCGGTCATTATCCCAAAAATCCCTCCTTGGGATCTAAATTTAGTCTTAGAAGCCTTAACCAAAGACCCTTGGGAGCCTTTGCAGGAGTTTACACCTAAATTACTCACCCTTAAAACAGTGCTACTGGTAGCCTTAACATCGGACCGTAGAGTAGGTGATTTACAGGCCCTGTCTATATGCCCTCCTTATACTCCGGTTTTCCAAGACAGAATAGTTCTAAGACCAGATCCGGCTTATCTCCCCAAGGTAGTCCTTAAATTCCATAGGAGTCAGGAGATTACTTTTCCATTTTGTAATAATCCAAGGAATTCTGGGGAACAGAAGTTCCATACGTTAGACGTGAAGGTCCATGTTACAATATATGTCCATGACCAGCCAGTGGAGGAAAGACCAAACCCTATTCCTAGCCTTACAGGGTAGCAGAAGAGGGTGCGGGGTAGCTAAAAGTACCATTGCCAGATGGATCAGGGAGGTCATTAGTTTATCCTACTCTGCGAGTGGCACTCCGGTTCCTGAAGGCATCAAGGCTCACTCCACCAGAGCCGTGGCTACCTCCTGGGCAGAAAAGGCTGAGGTATCGATTGATCAAATTTGCAAGGCTGCTACCTGGTCCTCACCCTCAACGTTTTGCAAACACTACCGGCTAGATCTGTCCTCCTCTGCTGACCTAAGTTTTGGTTGAATGGTACTGCAAGCGGTGGCCCCTCCCTAAGATTTCATTCTACAAAAGTCTCTCAGGTGTGCTGTCATGGGGGAAGGGAAAGCACCAAGGTTACTTACCGGTAGCCGGTTTTTCCGGAACCCATGACAGCACCCGTATATTCCACGCTTTATCATCCCTTCGGTGTGCACTATAGTTTTGGGTGTTTTTTAGTTGACATTATGTGGTGATGGATTTGCCATGTGTACTAACCAGGGGGGCCTCTCATGCTCTGAAAACCAACTGAAGCGACTGAGAGGTACCACCCTTTTATTTTCAGTAGGGTTCCTGTCCTGACTGGGCGGGTCCCCTCTCTCAGGTGTGCTGTCATAGGTTCCGGAAAAACCGGTTACCGGTAAGTAACCTTGGTGTTTTTAGGGACCGCCTGCGGCTATTAACCCCTTAAATGCTGCTGACAGCGGCATTTAACAAGCGCTTCCGGCAATCGCGCTGGAAATGCGCACACCAGTCACGTGTCATGTGTTGGCATGACAACCGGAGGTCTCCTGGAGACCTCTATGGTTGTCAGTGCTGGCTTGATGTGAGTGCCTCCCAGTGGTCGGCACTCATAGCATGTGAGTAAATCTGCTATATAGAGGCGATCTGATCATCACCTCCTATGTAGTGTAGCCGATCGGGGTATGGCAGCTTCTATTGAGACTATTGAAGCCTGCCAAAAATGAAAATAAAAAAATGTTTAAAAAAATTATATTTTAAAGTTTAAATCATCCCCCTTCGCCTCATTCAAAATAAAATAATAAAAACAAACAAACATACACATATTTGGTATTGCAGAGTTCAGAATCGCCCGATAGAATTGTTTTTTTGGTCGCCGCAACATTGAATTAAAATGTAACAACGGCCAATCAAAAGATCGTATCTGTACCAATATGGTATCATAAACATCATCATGGCAAGCCCTCACCCAACCCGAGATCACAAAAAATGGAGACGCTACAGATATCGGAAAATGGCGCAATTTTATTTATTTTTTTTTAAAACAAAAGTTTGGAATTTTTTTTCACCACTTGGATAAAAAAAATAACCTAGACATGTTTGGTGTCTATGAACTCGTTATGACGTGGAGAATCATAATGGCATGTTAGTTTTAGCAATTAGTGAACCTAGCAAAACAGCAAAACTAAAAGCCAGTGTGGGATTGCATTTTTTTTTTGCAATTTCACCGCACTTGGAATTTTTTTCCTTCTTTCTAGTACACGACATGGTAAAACCAATGGTGCCATTCAAAAGTACAAATCATCCCGCAAAAAACAAGCCGTCACATGGCCATATTGACGGAAAAATAAAAGTTATGGCTCTGGGAAGGAGGGGAGCGATAAACAAAAACGCAAAACCGAAAAAAGCTCTGGGGGTTAAGGGATTAATGTGCAACAGAAGTCACAGGAACATCAAGCTGCTTGGAGATGGTCTTATAATTTTTACCTTTAACATGTTTGTCTATAATTTTCTTGAGACAACTCTCTCCTTCGCTTCCTCTGGTCCATGTTGAGTGTGATACCATGTCACCAAACAGCACAGTGAGTATCTATGGCCCTATATACAGGCCCACTCACGGATTCCAAGATTGTAGACACCTGTGATGCGAGTTGGTGAACACACCTTGATTTAACATGTCCCTTTTGTCACATTATTTTCAGGAGTACCATCATTTCAGTCCAGGCCTATTTCATGAGTTTTATTTTTTTTATTCTGTGGAAGCATGGTTGAAAAGCAATGTCTGACTTTCATGTGTTCATTTTCAAAGATCATTTATTTATTATAACTTTTGTCAGATTCAAGTTATTTCTGTGACCATTGTGGGTTTTTCTGTCATTAAATGAGGGGTACCAACAATTTTGACCACTTGTATGTGGGGGAAATCAACTGTTTGGGCACACGGCAGGGCTCGGAAGGGAAGGAGCGCCATTTCACTTACTGAATGTAATATTTGCTGGCATAATTAGCGGACATCATGTTATGTTTGAAGAGCCCCTGAGGTGCCAAAGCAGTGGAAACCCCCAACAAGTGACACCAGTTTGGAAACTATCTAGATGTGTATTGAACACCTTGAACCCACAGGTGCTTCACAGAAGTTTATAACCTTAAGCCGTGAAAATAAAATCACATTTTTCCCAAATCTTTTTTAGCTCCATATTTTGCATTTTCAAAAAGGTAACAGGAGAAATTGCTCCATACAATTTGTTGATACCCAATATGTAGCAGAAAACAACTGTTTGGGCAAACGGCAGGGCTTGGAAGGAAAGGAGCACCATTTGACTTTTTCAATGCAAAATTTGATGGAATAATTAGCAGACGCCATGTCGCGTTTGAAGTGTGCCTAACCAGTGGAAATCCCCCACAAATGACACCATTTTGGAAACTACACCCCTTTGGGACCTTATATAGATGTGTATTAAGTACCTTGAACCTCCAGGTGCTTCACAAAAGTTTATAACGTTAGGCTGTGAAAATTACAATAAAATCATATTTTTCCCACAAAAATCTTTTTTAGCTACAAATTTTGTATTTTCACAAGAGCAAAAGGAGAAAATTGACCCCAAAGTTTGTTGTGCAATTTCTCCTGAGTTCACCGATCCATATTTGGCCAAAAGCTACTTTTGAAGCACAGTGCAAAGTTCAGAAGGGAAGTAGTTCCATATTACAGTGCAGATTTTGCTGCACTTGTTTGAGGGTGCCATGTCACATTGGCAGAGCCCCTGAGGTGCCAGGACAGCAGAACCCCCCATAAGTGACCCCATTTTACAAACTAAACATCTCAATGAATTCATCTAGGGATGCAGTAATTGTATTGATACCACAGGTGTGTCACAGACTTTTATACCATTGGGCAGTGAAGACATTTTTTTTTTTTTTTTACATTTTTACCACCAAGATTGTGTTAGCCCAAGTTTTACATTTTCACATTGGGAAATGGGTAAAAATGGCATCAGAATTTGTCCTACAATTTCTGCTGAATGTTGAAATACCCCATATGTGGCTCTGTAGTACTGCTTTGCCATATGGAGTGACTAGGGAGGGATTAAGGAGATTGATGGGGTGCTACGTCAGATGACCTGGCCTCCACAATCACCAGACCTGAACCCAATAAGATGGTTTGGGGTGAGCTGGACCGCAGAGTGAAGGCAAAAGGGCCAACAAGTGCTAAGCATCTCTCGGAACTCCTTCAATATTGCTGGAAGACCATTCCCGGTGACAACCTCTTGAAGCTCATCAAGAGAATGCCAAGAGTGTGCAAAGCAGTCATCAAACCAAAGGTGGCTACTTTGAAGAACCTAGAATATAAGACATATTTTCAGTTGTTTCACACTTTTTTGTTAAGTATATAATTCCACATGTGTTAATTCATAGTTTTGATGCCTTCAGTGTGAATGTACAATTTTCATAGTCCTGAAAATACAGAAAAATCTTTAAATGAGGTGTGTCCAAACTTTTGGTCTGTACTGTGTATGTATGTATGTATGCATGTATGGTTATGTATGTATGTATGTATGTATGTATGTATGTATGTATGTATGTACGTACGTACGTACAATGCCTACAAGTAGTATTCAACCCCCTGCAGATTTAGCAGGTTTAATAAGATGCAAATAAGTTAGAGCCTTCAAACTTCAAACAAGAGCAGGATTTATTAACAGATGCATAAATCTTACAAACCAAAAAGTTTTGTTGCTCAGTTAAATTTTTATAAATTTTAAACATAAAAGTGTGGGTCAATTATTATTCAACCCCTAGGTTTAATATTTTGTGGAATAACCTTTGTTTGCAATTACCGCTAATAATCGTCTTTTATAAGACCTGATCAGGCCGGCACAGGTCTCTGGAGTTATCTTGGCCCACTCCTCCATGCAGATCTTCTCCAAGTTATCTAGGTTCTTTGGGTGTCTCATGTGGACTTTAATCTTGAGCTCCTTCCACAAGTTTTCAATTGGGTTAAGGTCAGGAGACTGACTAGGCCACTGCAACACCTTGATTTTTTGCCTCTTGAACCAGGCCTTGGTTTTCTTGGCTGTGTGCTTTGGGTCGTTGTCTTGTTGGAAGATGAAATGACGACCCATCTTAAGATCCTTGATGGAGGAGCGGAGGTTCTTGGCCAAAATCTCCAGGTAGGCCGTGCTATCCATCTTCCCATGGATGCGGACCAGATGGCCAGGCCCCTTGGCTGAGAAAGCCCCACAGCATGATGCTGCCACCACCATGCTTGACTGTAGGGATGGTATTCTTGGGGTCGTATGCAGTGCCATCCAGTCTCCAAACGTCACGTGTGTGGTTGGCACCAAAGATCTCGATCTTGGTCTCATCAGATCAGAGAACCTTGAACCAGTCAGTCTCCGAGTCCTCCAAGTGATCATGAGCAAACTGTAGACGAGCCTTGACATGACGCTTTGAAAGTAAAGGTACCTTACGGGCTCGTCTGGAACGGAGACCATTGCGGTGGAGTACGTTACTTATGATATTGACTGAAACCAATGTCCCCACTGCCATGAGATCTTCCCGGAGCTCCTTCCTTGTTGTCCTTGGGTTAGCCTTGACTCTTCGGACAAGCCTGGCCTCGGCACGGGAGGAAACTTTCAAAGGCTGTTCAGGCCGTGGAAGGCTAACAGTAGTTCCATAAGCCTTCCACTTCCGGATGATGCTCCCAACAGTGGAGACAGGTAGGCCCAACTCCTTGGAAAGGGTTTTGTACCCCTTGCCAGCCTTGTGACCCTCCACGATCTTGTCTCTGATGGCCTTGGAATGCTCCTTTGTCTTTCCCATGTTGACCATGTATGAGTGCTGTTCACAAGTTTGGGGAGGGTCTTAAATAGTCAGAAAAGGCTGGAAAAAGAGATAATTAATCCAAACATGTGAAGCTCATTGTTCTTTGTGCCTGAACTACTTCTTAATACTTTAGGGGAACCAAACAGAATTCTGGTGGGTTGAGGGGTTGAATAATAAATGACCCTCTGAAAAGACTTTTCACAATTTAAAAAAAAATAAATAAACAAAGAAATAACATTCTTTTTTGCTGCAGTGGATTTCACACTTCCAGGCTGATCTACAGTCCAAATGTCACAATGCCAAGTTAATTCCAAATGTGTAAACCTGCTAAATCTGCAGGGAGTTGAATACTACTTGTAGGCACTGTATATATATATATATATATATATATATATATATATATATATATATATATATATATATATATATATATATATATATATATATATATATATTTACCGTATTGTTCGGACTATAAGGCACACCCAGGTTTTAGAGGTGGAAAGTAGGGAACAAAAATATTTGAAGCATAAAAAATGTGGTAAAATATTTAATAACATAAATAACATACTATTATATGTGGTGTTATTACATATAATAGTATGTTATGTTGGAAGCTGCAGGACCAGTGTGGTGTCTGTACAGTACTATATGAAGATGCTGGAGGGTGAGTATAAGAATGGGGGCACAGGGCTGATATTGAAAGCACCACTCCAGCACTGCAAAATAGCACTGGAGTGCTGCTTTAAAATCCCATGGGAGAACTATAACTCCCAGCATGTCCTGCAGATCCTATGACATGCTGGGAGTTATAGTTCACCACAGGAGTGGCAGAGTGCTTTATTGTGTATTGTAACGACTAACCTCTTAATTGTGGCAGCCTGCCAGCCACTGTGGTGAGGTAAAAGCATCCCATGGCTGCACACAGAGCCCTCCCTCTTGTTGCCTCTCCACAGCACAGGTTTTGAGGAAGCCTGCAGATTCTAGTGGAGAGCCTGAAGGACCTGTGATGATGTCAAGAAGAGGGAGGGCTCTGAGCTGCCATGTGATGCTCCAGCCCGCCCACTCCTGACATCACACAGGTCCTGTTTGTGCACAGCACTCCGCATCCAGGCATGGCAGGCAGGTATACAGCGATCTCCTCTCCGCTCTGGCCCCTGCTGCTGCTGCTGCCTCCTCCCCAGGACACACAAATCTCCCTAGCTGCTGCAGCAATCAGCGCTGAGGAAGCCATGCGTGTCCCTGCTTAAGTGCAGTATTCATTTGCGGCTCACCGCTCAGCTGATCGGTGGGCGGGGAGCCGCTAATGAATATTCACTGCATTTAATCATTGGGACCACATGGTTTTCCCAGCACTGATTCCGGGCAGCAGGGACATCCTGAAGTGGGATAACAGTGCGATCCCACTCACTGCTGCCCCCCTCCCCACATGCTACATCCATACCATAAGACGCACCCACACTTTCCTCCCAAATTTGGAGGAAAAAAAGTGCGTCTTATGGTTGGAAAAATACGGTGTGTATATATATATATGTGTATATATATATATATATATATATATATATATATATATATATATATATATATATATATATATATATATATATATATATATATATATATATAAAATATCTATCTCTATCGCTCTCTCTCTGAATGTGTGTATGTCCGGGATTGGCATCTGAACCGTCGCAGCTACAGCCACAAAATTTTGCACAGTCACACGTCTGGACCCCGAGAGCGTCGTAGGCTATGTTGTGAGGTGAAATTTTAACCCCCCGCTTTCCAATTCACCAAACAATTTTGCCCCTATCTACATAATGGGGAAAAAGTGAAAGGAAAAGTGTTGGAGGCGTCGCAGCTACAGGCACAAAATTTTGCACAGTCACACGTCTGGACCCCGAGAGCGTCAAAGCTATGTTGTGAGGTGAAATTTTAACCCCGCGCTTTCCAATTCATCAAACAATTTTGCCCCCATCTACATAATGGGGGGAAAAAATGAAAGGAAAAGTGTTGGAGGCAAATTAACAGCTGCCAGATGTGAACAAGGGGGACTTAAAGAATGAGAGCGATGGCGCCAAAGAGTATATACTGTACAGTTGCTAAGGTGGGGCCCCGACATGGGATAATCACCACACCACCACGGGGATATGGCCACACACTACCACGTGCTCGAACACATATACCACCCTCCGCGCACATTTCACCACACATACACCAACCTCGCCACATAAAAGTCGAAACACAAAAGTCGCCGCTCAAAACTCGCCATGCGCAAAACTCTCCACATGCAAAACTCGCCACACGTGCAAAACTCACCTCATGGAAAACTTGCCACACGCAAAACTTGCACACGCGGAAAAATTGCCACATGCACAAAAGTTGCAACACATGCAAAAGTTGCCTCACACAAAACTTGCACATACTCAAAAGGCACCACACATAAAACTCGCCACGCGCAAAGCTCGCCATGCGCAAAACTTGCTGCACCCAACTTGCTAAACTAACCTGTCACATGCAACTCGACACACAAAAAGTTGCTACACGCATGTCGCCACACAAAACTCATCTCACAAAAGTCGCTACATGCATGTCGCCACACGCAACTCAACACACACAACTTGACACACGAAATTCGCCCTAAAACACACACAAGTCTGGTATTATCCTTCAAAAATAAAATTCTGATTAATAAGCAGACAAACTACAAGAGCAACAAATGTACCATATAGGAATCCTGCAGCTGTCAGTCACATGACCAGTCTATTATGTGTATGTGTGAGCTAATATATACTGCCAGGGGGTGGGCTTACTGTTGGCTGGGGATTTATCAGGCCAATTTAGCTTACAAATACTGAGGTAAAAATACTGACCAAATAACGTGTGAACGAGGTCTAATACAGGAGGAGATGACATACAGATATATACTGTATACAGGAGGAGATGACACACAGGTATATACTATTTACAGGGGAGATGACACACAGGTATATACTATATACAGGAGGAGATGACATACAGGTACATACTACATACAGGAGGAGATGACATACAGGTATATACTATATACAGGAGGAGATGAGACACAGGTATATACTATATACAGGAGCAGATTACCTACAGGTATATAGTATATACAGGAGGAGATGACACACAGGTATATACTATATACAGGAGCAGATTACCTACAGGTATATAGTATATACAGGAGGAGATGACATACAGGTATATGCTATGTATAGGAGGAGATGACATACAGGTATATACTATATACAGGAGGAGATGACACACAAATATATACTATATATAGGGGAGATGACACACAGGTATATACTATATACAGGAGGAGATTACATACAGGTATATACTATATACAGGGGAGATGACACACAGCAGGTATATACTATATACAGGGGAGATGACATACAGGTATATACTATATACAGGAGATGACATACAGGTGTATACTATATATAAGGGAGATGACAAACATGTATATACTGAGGTGAAAATGAGGTGTGAGGTGAAAATGAAAAGGTGTGAGTGCAAAATGAGAGGAGTGAGGGAAAATAGTGGAGTGATCGGAAAATGACAGATGTGAGGTCGAAATGACAAGTGTTAGGGGGGAATGAGAGGAGTGAGGGGGAAAATGAGAGGTGTGAGGGAGAAAATGAGATGTGATGGGGAAAATGAGAGGCGTGATGGGAAAATAAGAGAAGTTCAGCTAGTGTGTGTGTGTATGTGTGTATATATAATATAACGCTGGGAGCATCACTCTGTCCGAAGCCTTTATAGACTGCGCAGGCGCAGTCTGGACCCCACAGAGTGACGCTCCCAGGAGATGCGGTATGCGTAAGCACTGAACGCACACCGTGATCTCCAACGGAGAAGCAGGGACGAGGGTGAGTATGCAATATTTACCTGTCCCCGTTCCAGTGATGCGCGCTGCTCCATCTTCCGCTTGCGACTGTTCAGTCAGAGGGCGGCGCGCATTAACGCGTCATCGCGCTCTCTGAACTGAACGGTTCAGAGGACGCGATGATGCGCTTAATGCGCGCCGCCCTCTGACTGAACAGTCACAGGCAGAGGACCCGGAAGATGGAGCAGCGCGCAGCAGTGGAACGGGGGACAGGTAAATATAGCAAGTGCCGGGGGCCTGAGCTAGCGGCGACTCCGGCACCTGACCCCCCCCCCCCCCCCCCCCAGCGCGCCGGTGTCCCCGCCTGCTCCGGCAGTCGGCGCCCAGAACAGCAACCCGCACTCAGCACCGCCACGCACAGCCGCCCGCACTCAGCACCGCCACGCACAGCCGCCCGCACTCAGCACCGCCACGCACAGCCGCCCGCACTCAGCACCGCCACGCACAGCCGCCCGCACTCAGCACCGCCACGCACAGCCGCCCGCACTCAGCACCGCCACGCACAGCCGCCCGCACTCAGCACCGCCACGCACAGCCGCCCGCACTCAGCACCGCCACGCACAGCCGCCCGCACTCAGCACCGCCACGCACAGCCGCCCGCACTCAGCACCGCCACGCACAGCCGCCCGCACTCAGCACCGCCACGCACAGCCGCCCGCACTCAGCACAGCGGCCCGCACTCAGCACAGCGGCCCGCACTCAGCACAGCGGCCCGCACTCAGCACAGCGGCCCGCACTCAGCACAGCGGCCCGCACTCAGCACAGCGGCCCGCACTCAGCACAGCGGCCCGCACTCAGCACAGCGGCCCGCACTCAGCACAGCCACGCACAGCCGCCCACACTCAGCACAGCCACGCACAGCCGCCCACACTCAGCACAGCCACGCACAGCCGGCCACACTCAGCACAGCCACGCACAGCCGCCCACACTCAGCACAGCCACGCACAGCCTAAAAAACTGGTGAAATATTACAATCCAGCCATGGCCGATGCTGCAATATCATCGGCCATGGCTGGTAACACTGATGTGACCCCCCCACCCCACCGATCGCCCCCCCAAGCCACCGATCTGTGGTCCGCTCCCCTCCGTCTTGTGCTCCGCTCCCCGTCCTCCTGTCCACTCCCCCCGTGCTCCTATGCCACCCCCCGTGCTCCGACGCCCCCCCCCCCGTGCCCCGATCTCCACCCCCTTATACTTACCGAGGCTCCCGGGGTCCATCCGTCTTTTCCATGGGCGCTGCCATCTTCCAAAATGGCGGGCGCATGCGCAGTGCGCCCGCCGAATCGGCCGGCAGATTCGTTCCAGGTATATTTTGATCACTGAGATATAACCTATCACAGTGATCAAAATAAAAAAAATAGTAAATGACCCCCCCCTTTATCACCCCCATAGGTAGGGACAATAATAAAAAAAGGAAAATATATTTTTTTCTTTTTCCACTAGGGTTAGGGTTAGAACTAGGGTTAGAACTAGGGTTAGGGTTAGGGCATGGGCACACAGTGCGGGATTGGCCGCGGATCCGCAGCAGATTGGCCGCGGATCCGCAGCGGATTGGCCGCGGATCCGCAGCGGATTGGCTGCGGATCCGCAGCGGATTGGCCGCTGCAAATTCGTAGCAGTTTTCCATCAGGTTTACAGTACCATGTACACCTATGGAAAACCAAATCCGCTGTGCCCATGGTGCGGAAAATTCCGTGCGGAAACTCTGCGTTGTATTTTCCGCTTCATGTCAATTCTTTGTGCGGATTCCGCAGCGTTTTACACCTGTTCCTCAATAGGAATCCGCAGGTGAAATCCGCACAAAAAAACACTGGAGATCCGCTGGAAATCCGCAGGTAAAACGCAGTGCCTTTTACCTGCAGATTTTTCAAAAATCGTGCGGAAAAATCTCACACGATTCATAGATTGTAAGCTTGTGAGCAGGGCCCTCATTCCTACTGGTATCTGTTTTGAACTGTGATTTCTGTTATGCTGTAATGTCTATTGTCTGTATAAGTCCCCTCTATAAGTTGTAAAGCGCTGCGGAATATGTTGGCGCTATATAAATAAAATTATTATTATTATTATTATTATAACGTGGGCACATAGCCTTAGGGTTAGGGTTGGAATTAGAGTTAGGGTTGGAATTAGGGCTAGGGTTGGAAATAGGGTTAAGATTAGGCTTGTGGTTAGGGTTACGGATAGGGTTAGGAGTGTGTTGGGGTTACAGTTGTGGTTAGGGTTGGGATTAGGGTTAGGGTTGGGATTAGGGTTAGGATTAGGGTTAGGGTTGGGATTAGGGTTACGGGTGTGTTGGGGTTAGGGTTGTGTTTAGGGGTGTGTTGGGGTTAGGGTTGTGATTAGGGTTATGGCTACAGTTGGGATTAGGGTTAGGGGTGTGTTGGGTTAGTGTTGAAGTTAGAATTGAGGGGTTTTCACTGTTTGGGCACATCAGGGGTCTCCAAACGCAACATGGCACCACCATTGATTCCAGCCAATCTTGCGTTCAAAAAGTCAAATGGTGCTCCCTCCCTTCCAAGCCCCGACGTGCGCCCAAACAGTGGTTTACCCCCACATATGGGGTACCAGCGTACTCAGGACAAACTGGGGAACAACTGTTGGGGTCCAATTTCCCCTGTTACCCTTGCAAAAATAAAAAATTACTTGCTAAAACATAATTTTTGAGGAAAGAAAAATGATTTTTTTATTTTCACGGCTCTGCGTTGTAAACTTCTGTGAAGCACTTGGGGGTTGAACGTGCTCACCACACATCTAGATAAGTTCCTTGGGGGGTCTAGTTTCCAAAATGGGGTCACTTGTGGGGCGTTTCTACTGTTTAGGCACATCAGGGGCTCTGCAAACGTAACATGATGCCCGCAGACCATTCCATCAAAGTCTGCATTCCAAAACGTCACTACTTCCCTTCCGAGCCCCGGCATGTGCCCAAACAGTGGTTTACCCCCACATATGGGGTATCAGCATACTCAGGAGAAACTGGTCAACAACTTTTGGGGTCAAATTTCTCCTGTTACCCTTGGGAAAATTAAAAAATTCTGGGCTAAAAAAATATTTTTGAGGAAAGGAAACACATTTATTATTTTCACGGCTCTGCGTTATAAACTTCTGTGAAGCACTCGGGGGTTCAAAGTGCTCACCACACATCTAGATAAGTTCCCTTGGGGGTCTAGTTTCCAAAATGGGGTCACTTGTGGGGAGTTCCTACTGTTTAGGCACATCAGGGGCTCTGCAAATGCAACCTGACGCCCGCAGAGCATTCCATCAAAGTCTGCATTTCAAAACGTCACTACTTCCCTTCCGAACCCCGACGTGTGCCAAAACAGTGGTTTACCCCCACATATGGGTTATCAGCGTACTCAAGGAGAAACTGGACAACAACTTTTGGGGTCCAATTTCTCCGGTTACCCTTGGGAAAATAAAAAATTGTGGGCTAAAAAATCATTTTTGAGAAAAGAAATTTTTTTTATTTTCATTGCTCTGCATTATAAACTTCTGTGAAGCACTTGGGGGTTCAAAGTGCTCACCACACATCTAGATTAGTTCCTTGGGAGGTCTAGTTTCCAAAATGGGGTCACTTGTGGGGGAGCTCCAATGTTTAGGCACACAGGGGCTCTCCAAACGCGACATGGTGTCCGCTAATGATTGGAGCTAATTTTCCATTCAAAAAGCCAAATGGCGTGCCTTCCCTTCCGAGCCCTGCCGTGCGCCCAAACAGTGGTTTACCCCCACATATGTGGTATCATCATATTCAGGACAAACTGGACAACAACATTTGGGGTCCAATTTCTCCTATTACCCTTGGGAAAATAAAAAATTCCAGGCCAAAAATCATTTTTGAGGAAAGAAAATTTATTTTTTTATTTTCACGGCTCTGCGTTATAAACTTCTGTGAAGCACCTGGGGGTTTTAAGTGCTCACTATGCATCTAGATAAGTTCCTTGGGGGGTCTAGTTTCCAATATGGGGTCACTTGTAGGGGAGCTCCAATGTTTAGGCACACAGGGGCTCTCCAAACGCGACATGGTGTCCGCTAACGATTGGAGCTAATTTTCCATTCAAAAAGTCAAATGGCGCTCCTTCCCTTCCGAGCCTTACCATGTGCCCAAACAGTGGTTTACCCCCACATGTGAGGTATCGGTGTACTCAGGAGAAATTGTCCAACAAATTTTAGGATCCATTTTATCCTGTTGCCCATGTGAAAATGAACAAATTGAGGCTAAAATAATTTTTTTGTGGAAAAAAAAGTACTTTTTCATTTTTACGGATCAATTTGTGAAGCACCTGGGGGTTTAAAGTGCTCACTATGCTTCTAGATAAGATCCTTGGGGGGTCTAGTTTCCAAAATGGGGTCACTTGTGGGGGAGCTCCAATGTTTAGGCACACGGGGGCTCTCCAAACGCGACATGGTGTCCACTATAGATTGGAGCCAATTTTTCATTCGAAAAGTCAAATGGCGCTCCTTCCCTTCCGAGCCCTGCCGTGCGCCCAAACAGTGGTTTACCCCCACATATGAGGTATCAGCGTACTCAGGACAAATTGGACAACAACGTTCGTGGTCCAGTTTCTCCTTTTACCCTTGGGAAAATAAAAAAATTGTTGCTAAAAGATCATTTTTGTGACTAAAAAGTTAAATGTTCTTTTTTTACTTCCATGTTGCTTCTGCTGCTGTGAAACACCTGAAGGGTTAATAAACTTCTTGAATGTGGTTTTGAGCACCTTGAGGGGTGCAGTTTTTAGAATGGTGTCACTTTTGGGTATTTTCAGCCATATAGAACCCTCAAAATGACTTCAAATGTGAGGTGGTCCCTAAAAAAAAAAATGGTTTTGTAAATTTTGTTGTAAAAATGAGAAATCACTGGTCAAATTTTAACCCTTATAACTTCCTAGAAAAAAAAAAAATTGTTTCCAAAATTGTGCTGATGTAAAGTAGACATGTGGGTAATGTTATTTATTAACTGTTTTGTGTCACATAACTCTCTCGTTTAACAGAATAAAAATTCAAAATGTTAAAATTGCGAAATTTTCAAAATTTTCGCCAAATTTCCGTTTTTTTCACAAATAAACTCAGAAATTATCGACCTAAATTTACCTCTAACATGAAGCCCAATATGTCACGAAAAAACAATCTCAGAATCGCTAGGATCCGTTGAAGCGTTCCTGAGTTATTACCTCATAAAGGGACACTGGTCAGAATTGCATAAAGCGGCCAGTTCATTAAGGCCAAAATAGGCTGGGTCATGAAGGGGTTAAATAAAAGTGAAACCTCATGACTGCATAAATGTGTCATTCTCACTTGGGGAACTTTTTAGCATCATTTTCAGTCTGTTTTCTAGAATTTCTAATTTTTTTAACCCCTTAATGACAGCCAATACGTCTTTTAACTGACCTGAGATATAAGAGAATAGCCTCCCCATACAGGTGACAATTCCGCAGGTGTCCGCTGTACACTATAGCTGACAACTTGCTGTATCGGCCACGATCAGTATTTGCACCTTCCAAATCTGTTTAACCCCTTAGATGCTGCTGTCAATAGGGACTACATCATTATAAATGGTTAACAGAGTGTGGGGGCTTCCTCTTTATCCAAACTGGTGCCCTCAGATCATGATTTTGTGGTCCTTATGTTTGCCATGGCAATTCATGACCAATTAGCGGCCTTAGAGTCTGCCGGCTGTAGTAATCCGTTCAGAACTTAGATGCATTTAGGTGGTAAAAATACACATTTTCATTTGTCATACCAATTTCCATTAATTCCTGTAAAGCACCTGAAGGGTTAATAAACTACCTGACAGCAGTTTTCAATATGTCTAGTGGTGCTGTTTTTAAAATGGTATCACGTTTGGGGGTTTCCCAATATATGGGACCCATAAAGTCACTTCAAACATGGCTAAGTCCCTAAAAAAATAAATTTTGTAAATTTCCTTGAAAAAAATGAAAAATTGCTGCTACATTTTTAAACCTCCTAAAATGCTAGCAAAATAAAAGAACATTTTACAAATGGTGCTGATGTAAAGCAGGCATGTGGGAAATGTTATTTATTAATGTTTTGCTGTGGTATGACTATCTGGATTAAAGGTATAATCATTCAAATTTAGAAAATTGCTAATTTTTTAACATTTTTCTCAAATTTTTGATATTTTTTATAAATAAACACAAAACATATTGACCTAAATTTACCATTATCATAAAGTATAATGTGTCACGAAAAAACCATCTCAAAATCACTGGGATTTGTTGAAGCATTGCAGAGTTATTACCACATAAAGTGACACTGGTCAGATTTCAAAAATTTGGCTCTGTCACTAAGGGGTTAATCGTCAGGGCTTGCAAATTCCCAAGGCCTAAGTTTTCGTGATTTTTTTTTTTTTTACAACCTGACTAGCGCAAACATGTTTCTTTATTAATCAGAGTTCTGTAGGATGGAACATGTCACGTAATATATACTTGTGTGCTGTAAGCTCTGTCTTTAGGATTTATGACTTTGATTACTCCAGATCCTTAAAGAAGAAGTTGTAATCATATCCTTGAGCTACAAATGCTGTAAGTCCTTGCAGACACCACACAATAATAATTGTAATCGCTGCTTCCTGTCCTCACATATCAGTGTGGGTCACTCGCTATGTAAGCTGACATGTCAGTGCACCTGATTTTCCTGAAGCATTTTTATTGTTTTCTTGAGGCTTTATAACCTGATTAGTATTGGTTTTCACCTCTGCTTCCCCCCTCTTAATCCACATATATATTTTCTTAAATAATATTTGTTGTTTCGTCAGACATATAGATTAATAGTACGGGTGAATATTATATTAGAGAAATCTGCTTCTCTCTTTCCACTTATCAGCCACTTATTTCTCTCCCCCTGCCTCTGTTCTCACATCCTCTCTGAAAAACCTATCACGTTTGTCTTGGTCAAAGCAAGACGGATTGCCAGCACATTGATGTGTCAGGCACCACACCTTATTATACTCTATGGAGAGGGAAGAGTGAGAAACAGGCAGGGATGCTCACACACCTATCCAGCAGCAGCTTTCCAGTAAATTTTGTTTGTCCTATAACTGGATTGACATCTACACATAGTACTGCCGTATAATGCCTGACATTCTGTTGCTTCTATCTGTGCAACATGCTTGACAACTCAAAAGTAGGATACAAGTCATTTATTAGTCATAAATAGTTATTCCTTATGCACACCTATGATTACTTTTTCTGAGAAATTACATGAAGCCACTGATATGCTGCAAATATCCTGTGGTAACACTACCAAAGCAGCCTCATGTAATCCCATAACAAAAATGTCAGCTAGTGAAATACCAGCTGCGCTGTTACGGGTTTGCCACGACAGAGTAGCCAGAAGACCGCAGCGTATGATTTTTTTCCTACTCCTGCACTGTTTAGAAACACTTCACTTTTGTATTAAATGTTTCAGGTTTCTTTTAGCAATGCAGTGGTTAATCTGTTCAGCTGAGAGCTCTTAGAAGCTTTCCTGCATTAAGGCTCTCAGCTGTTCACTGTTAGCCACCTCATCACCTATATAATCTGGGCCATGGCTAGCACTCATTGCTAGAGCTAGCTTATGTTTCATGGTTAGGAGATGGTTGTTTGAGAAGGCGATTTATCTGAGACTGTTGCTAGGTTTTGGATGTGTGGTAATTCCCTTCATTCACTTACTTTGGTTTTACCCCACCCTCCACTCTCCGGTGTTTACCTCTGTTGTTTATGTGAGTATATTTGTATCTCTATTACCTTTGTTAGTCTGGTTGGTGTATTACGGTACACTACTACTCCCCTTTTCCCTGGGTGTGGGAAGGGTAGAGACTGAGGGTGGATTCAGGAGCTAAGACAAGGTACGTGGCCACGGCATCTTCACCATCAGGAGTAATCCTGGGAACAAGGCGAGCTTGGGCGCCCCTAGCGTTGGGCACAGGGAAGGAGCATCTGGTCCCAAGACGCATGACAACAGATTCGTGACATGTGCCTTCTGTCACTAGGGTTGAGGCTGAAGTTTGGTGCTGTTACGACGTTTGGTCCTAGGGTCACATACACCTATAATTTTCATCTACACTGAGAATTTCAAGGGAAGAGAGGCAATACTTTTTCTGCATGATCCTGGGCTGCAGTTGAGGAGTTCAGTCTCATTAGAGGGCCCGTATGTACAGTGAGGCGAGGGTTGCAGCGGCAGCCTAGAATTGCTCCGCACTCCCCATATGGGTCAATTCATGGGCAACCATATCATAGTCCTACACAGGTCTTGCTGTAGGTATTTGCAAACAATGGGAGAGCTCCATGTCCTCTATATCTCAGACCCAATTTTCTGGTAACATTTGGCATCCCCAACAAGTTTCACCTGGCTGCAGGATATGGAGCAGAATACTGAGCAATAAAAGGGCAGGATATACTGTAATTGGCCTCGCCCCTCAGAAAGACTACTCTTATTATTGCAGCAACACAATATTAGAATATGACCCTGTTGTGGGCTCTTGAAGGTTGACATCTGGTATTACACAATAAATAGATTCTCTATAAGCATTTTATATATCAGAGAACCTATCAGGTCCCTGAACTGTCCAAGACCACTATCACACTATGGGTGTTATACAGCTCTGGCAAAAATTAAGACCACCACCACATCAAATCCCTGTGATGGGCAGCCCAATCTCCAGACTTGAACCCCAATGAAAACCTCTGGAATGTAATAAAGAGGATGATGGATAGTCACAAGCCATCAAACAAAGAAGAACTGCTTAAATTTTTCCGCCAGAAGCAGTGTGAAAGACTGGTGGAAAGCATGCCAAGACGCATGAAAGTGTTATTAGAAATCATGGTTATTCCACAAAATATTGATTTCTGAACTCTTCCTGAGTTAAAACATTAGTATTGTTGTTTCTAAATGATTATGAACTTGTTTTCGTTCCATTATTTGAGGTCTGAAAGCACTGTTTGTTTTTTTTTGTTTTTTTAATTTTTACCATTTCTTCTTTTCAGAAGAAAAATACAAAATGTATTGCTTGGAAATTCTGAGACTTGTTGTCGAAAGTTTATAGACTAAAAGAACAAGTTACATTTTACTCAAATATAGCTATAAAGAGAAAAATCAGACCAACTGAACATTTGCAGTGGTCTCTTAATTTTTGCCAGAGCTGTATTTGCCATGTACAGTATTCTAATAAGGTCTTTAAATGGCACAATAATGTTACATTTATTTTAATCATTCTCACTGGCTATGATTGACATCCTTGTTACAATCCCCTTCTTGTTAGGACCACTGGCACTTTGCGCATACACAACATTTCCAGCAGTCCTACCAAGATGCTGACTCTATGGAGGATGTCCTTCACGCCCTGGGATATGTGATTTGAAGATCCGAGGAAGGTCTAGTCTGGTGGTAGCATCTGATCTCTTGTTCTGTACACTGCAAAACTGCCGTATTGAAGAATATAGCTAAATCATATTCTCCTATGAGTCAAACCTGTGGCTGGGCTTCACAGGAGCACTGACATGGCAGCCACCGGGGCTTTCAGTAGGCTCTCGACTGCCATAACAACCCATTGGCAACCCATGATCGTTTTCAGTTGGGAAAGTCGTAGGGCGCACAGAACATTGCACCACCTGAATTACATGCTATCAATGCTGTTGTCAGGGATTGAGAGCTGATTTTAAGGGTTTAACAACAACGATGTGTGCTTAATATCCTCCAGATATGGTGCGGACTCGATTCCTGAGCCTGTTCCATACACAGACACCTAACATGCAATGTACCACTAGGTCCTATGTCGGGAAGGGCTTAATAAACCTTGCCACATGTCTCCGTATATAAAGCCAAACCTAATCTCCATTTGTATAAAGCTGTTTTCAGAGTTTTTGCCCTTAACAATTGCCAAAATGGTGCAGTCACAATATATTTCTCTTTTTGTTCGCAATTACTCATATTTTATTATCATGAGGAAGTCACGGGATCTCTTGTTGGACCCCGGGGTCTCCCTTAAGCTTGGTATAATAAACACTTCAGTTCGTCTCCGCTATTTCTTCCTCTGACAGCTTTGTGTTGAGTTGTAAGAAGATGAAATGTTCCCTTGAGGCTGTTTTGCAGCTAAACTCCTCCCGGCCATTGTGTACTTTTCCTCCATTTGGTTCAGTATTTTCTTGTACTTTCTAGTGGTCCGGATTTCATCCCCTAGTGATGCTGTTGTCCTGGTAATTAGCTTCCTTCTGATTCTGCTCGGTGGTCCCATCTCTTTGATATTCTGTCTCTGTTCTCCATGCAGCCGTCCTGGCCACTGGAGCTTGTGTAAAAGACAAATAGCGTTCCAGTACAATCTCCCAGGAACATATATTGATGAAATGGCATTTACTTATGAGTTGTTTCCCGGAGCCAACATTTTGTCAGAAAGCCGGCAAGAGATTATTTTGTGTGCCTATTTCTCAGATGTTATCAAAGGTGGCCATGTAAAAAGAAAGGTTTCCGAGGCATGATTGATTTCTGAAAGTTAAATAGACTTGTTTTCCTCATATTGCTTCAGAATAGACAACGGGTGTCAGAGCTCGGTTGAGGCAGCCGTCGCAGTCTTGTAACTTATCAGTCTAATATCCCAACTCGCATTTTATTCAGCCGAAATTTAATTAAATTTGAGCAGAATGATTCGGGGGACATTACAGGCCTCATTGACTTCAGTTTAAATGGGCATGTCAGCTACACAAATCAGGAGCAGGGCATTTTAGTTATTCCGTGCAATAGAATTTATGCATTGGATATTGACCCTTTTCACTTGAACGCTGTTTTTTGAGATATTGAGGCTTTGGATTTAAATTAAAAAAAGCAATGGGTGCTCTTTAAACCACTTACCGTATGTTATAAATAGGTGACTGTTATGGACAGAAAGTAAATCTTACCAGGTAAAAGAAACCTTAGGGCAGTGGTTCCCAACCTCTTTTTATCCGGAGAGCCACATTGCGCTTTGAGAGATGGTTGCAAGTCACAATCTGTGCAAAGAAATTATTAAAGCCATGTAGAGACCAATCACAGATATCTAGTCATTACATAACTATCACTAATCGTTAGAGAGTCTGGGTTTCCAGGTTAATGTGGGTTGTTTGACGTGTTCTGTGTGCAGCTCAGTCTGATTGTCCACATAGTGTCACCAGAGCCTCATTGGATCTGGGTGAATAGACTCAAACCAATATTACATATAAAATTTTTATTACATTTCAAAGCAACACATTGTAGTTGTCGAGACCCTGAGTCCAGTGATCGATCACTTGCTTAGCTGTTAACTGCAGATTTTATAAATGATCTGCTGCAGATCTACCAGTTCTCTGAATGATGAGCTCTGTATAACCTCAGCCACACTACCAATTGTCAGCTCTTTGTGGACACTGCGCATAGGCTGAAAGCTGCCAATCAGTGTTAGAGGGAGGAGTTATGCAGAGGTCGTGAATATGGAGGTCTACATTGCATCCGGTTTACTAGTCTTCTAGTGATAAAATAACAGTTTTATCATCAGGATATTATCAACCTACAGCAAGCAGCCAAGTAAGTGACAGACTGCTGGAATCTGATTTTTTTTTTTTTTTTTTTTGCCTCAATATTATGCCGATCTGGGATGGTTAGTAGCACAAACGTGGTGACCGATTCCCTTTAAATAAATGAAAATGCTAATCTCTTTAAAACATTTTTTCATGTAAAAAAATAAAATTACCTTATTAGATTGGGGAAGATGGAGACTGAAAAAAAACACAAAGTACGGTATATATTTGATTGGAAACTCCCTTTTAAAAATGTCTGAAAACCCCCACAAAAAAACAAAATGAAAAGCTTTAGTCTTGGACTCTTCTTTATTTATTAGTTTTTTTGCACAATGCTAAAACACAACATTTCTTCCCGGATTTACACCTTCTAGTTGTCTTGTCCATTTGGTTCAATCCTTTTTGACCAAGAGAAAAATGTCTTCTTTTTCAACAGCTTGGATCTAATGAAGGAGCCTGTAGCCACCAGATGTGATCATATATTTTGCAGGTATGGCGCATGTAAACTCTTGCCCTGTGAATTGCCATTTATAGCACAGTTTCATTTCTTGGGTTGCTTGTCATAATTCAGGTGTGTTCACGTCTGGCCCACCTTCCTTGTCTTAATGGAATGTCTTGGTGGAAAATAAAAACCCCAAAGTGCCCAGACTTGTCAGAATATATCATTATAATATAAATTATAATTTGTGTAGAGCATCTGCTGAAATAACTTCTTTTAACTTTTGATTCTCCACTTCCAGGTTTTGCATGCTGGAACTTCTCCGCAAGAAGAAGAAAGGCCGTGCCCAGTGTCCTATGTGCAAGAAAGAAGTTAGTAAAAGGTAAATTGTTAGGAACTTCTAATCTACGTGTGTAAGTCCTATTTGTGTCTGTAAGTCTAGGGATACATTATACTTATGGCCACTTTCAGGCGCTTACACTTAGGAGGTATACGCCCATTGGTGGCCACAGTCAGGATGGATGCCTGTCCACAATATAGACTACCTGTAGAAAATAACCCGAAACTAACACTTATTTTGTAGTGGCCTTCTGTATTGTAAAGAACGGTCTGCTGCACCTTTTTAGGCTGGGTTCAAACTGCATCTGTGCACAGTGTCTGACCCATACGCTTAGGAGGTATACATCTAATGGCCACAGTCGGGATGGATGCTGAGGAAACATATACCGCATGGAATACACACCTTTGCAAAGTTCCTCTCTTTCGGAAAGCACATACAGTTAAACAAATGGTAAGCAGTCGCTTACATGCCAGTGGGAGGTTTGAACACATTTTCATTGTCCGTCTGGGGCATGGTTGCTTATGGTGCCATTACAGTGCACGTATATATAGTGGCTTGTGAATGGATTCACCCTTTTTGCCATTTTCCGTGTTTTGCTACCTCACACCCTTTTTTTTTTTTGGTGGAGAAGCAAACATGTAGGACAAAATTGCAAAATAACTATTCAACCCCTAAATCAGTACTTTGTAGAGCCTCCTTTTGCTGTAATTACAGCAGCAATTTGCTTTGGATACGTCTCTGAGCTTTCCACTTCTTGCCTCTGGGATTTTTGCTCATTCCTCAAGACTAGGGTTGAGCGAAACGGATCGGACAAATTCAAAAATCGCCGACTTTCGGCAAAGTCGGGTTTCATGAAATCCGACCCGATCCTAGTGTGGGATCGGCCATGCGGTCGGCAATCTTCGCGCCAAAGTCGCGTTTCGTATGACGCGTTCAGTGCTATTTCTCAGCCAATGAAAGAGGACGCAGAGTGTGGGCAGCGTGATGACATAGGTCTCGGTCCCCACCATCTTAGAGAAGGGCATGACAGTGATTGGCTTGCTTTCTGCGGCGTCACAGGGGGTATAAAGGGGCGTGCACGCCGACCGCCATCTCACTTCTGCCGATCTCAGCATAGGGAGAGGTTGCTGCAGCTTCATCAGAAGAAGGGATATAGTTAGGGAGGGAAGATTAACCCCCAAACCGCTTGTGCTGTAGCGATTTCCACTGTCCAACTCCTTTTTTTGCAGGGACAGTGGAGGCAATATTTTTGTGCATCAGCTCTGTAGCTTATTAGGCTGCCTTATAAGGCTCCCTGATGGCTGCATTGCTGTTTGCACGCTGCTGTGCAAACCAACTGCTTTTTTAAAAGCAAAAATCCTGTTGCTCCTTTCTGCAGTTATCTTGTTTATTTGTCCACATTTTTATGTGCAGCAGTCCTTTTTGTTGCTGCCATACTTGTCCTGAGATCATTGTAGGGAGATTGAAATTGTACTACAGTCCTTGGATTTTTTTCAGATATCTTCCAGCCACGTTCTGCCACTTACATTGTGTTGTGTTATACACTGGGCCTGAGTTGCGGCGCAGTCTCCCCCCCCCCAAAAAAAACCAAAGTGGATATACGTCAGTTCTGTTTGTCGTATATCAGCCAGCCACGTTCTGCCATTTACATCTGGGCCTGAGGTGTGGTGCAGTCTCCCCAAAATAAAAAGGGAGATTTATATTCTCAACAAGTTTATATACACCTTCTACCTTGTTTTACAGTACCATATAACGGTTGTTATTTTGGTAACATGTTCCCAAAAATGAGGAAGTCTGGTGGAAGAGGCCGTGGGCGGTCGTTGCCAGCTGGTACTGATGGTGGTGGTGGAGCATCTGGTGGTAGTGGGAAAAGCAAAATAGCACCTAAGGCTGGAGGTGTTGAGCCAGCTTCATCGTCTGGCTACACAAGGCCTCGAAGGCTCCCTTATCTGGGAGTAGGAAAACAGCTTTTAAAGCCGGAGCAGCAGGAAAAAGTTTTGGCTTTCCTTGCTGAATCAGCCTCTAGCTCTTTTGCCTCCTCTTCAGAAAGTTCAAAATATAAAAGCAGCGAGTCGTCAGTGGATGCTCCCGGTCAGGAACAAGACGTTTCCTTGTGTCCTTCACCCAAACCAAAAGTGAAGGATGCGTCAGGCGACACTACAGGTTACTCCATGGAGCTCTTTACACATACCGTGCCTGGGTTAGAAAGGGAAATTGTTAACTGCCCATTACAAGATGAATCGGACATGGAGTGCACTGATGCACAGCCACAGCTAGATCATTATGCTGTTCCATTGACTCAGATCACTACATTGCCCTCGCAGTGTACTGAGCCAGAATCTGACCCTGATGAGACTATGGTGTCCTGTCCCGAACGCTATAGCACCTTACACGGTGACAGAGGAAGGTGCACATGACATTGAAGAGGAGGTGATAGATGACCCAGTTGTTGACCCAGATTGGCAGCCATTGGGGGAAGAGGGTGCCGCTGCCAGTAGCTCAGAAGCGGAGGAGGATGATCTGCAGCAGCCATCTACATCGCAACAGCTGTCATCTGGCAGGCCCGTATCAGGCCAAAAACGTGTGTCAAAAACAAAAATAGTTTTAGGACAGCGTGGCCATCCGGTGAAAGTAGCACAGCGTGCAATGCCTGAAAAGGTATTTGATAGTAGGAAGAGTGCAGTGTGGCAATTTTTTAACCAAGATCCGAATGATCAGTCAAAAGTTATCTGTAAGAAATGCTCAAAGACCTTTAGCAGAGGGAAGAATCTTCAAAATTTATATACAACGTGCATGCGTAGACATTTAACCAGCATGCACTTGCAAGCCTGGACTAACTACCAAACGTCACGTACCGTTGGTGCACCTGCTCAGAATGAAGGTAGTCAGCAATGCTACATTGCTTCCCTCACTGTAAGCCCACCGGTTAGGACACCACCAGCAGCAAATGTGGAGGTATCGTCACAAGGCCAAAGCAGTCACGGAATCACAAGGTTATTGGTAGGAAACACTTTATGTAGGCCAACATCAAGAATACCATCATCAACCCTCTCTCAATCCGCCATGCCACCACCACCGCTAGTTCCACCATATGCAGCTCTCCAGTCAAGCTCACCCTACAAGAGACTCTCGACAGGAAAAGAAAGTACTCATCCTCTCATCCGCGTACACAGGGTTTGAACGCCCACATTGCTAGACTAATCTCGTTAGAGATGATGCCCTACCGGTTGGTTGAAAGCGAAGCTTTCAAAGACCTGATGGCCTACGCAGTACCACGCTATGACGTACCCAGTCGGCACTTCTTTGCGAGAAGAGCCATCCCAGCCCTCCACCAGCATGTCAAAGACCGCATTGTCCATGCACTGACGCAATCAGTCAGTGGAAAGGTGCACCTCACAACAGATGCATGGACCAGTAGGCATGGCCAGGGACGTTACGTGTCCATCACGGCGCACTGGGTTAATGTGGTGGATGCAGGGTCCATAGGGGACAGCCATAGTGGGACAGTTCTGATTAGCCCTCGGTCTAGGAAACAGTTGGCTGTAGGCGTTCGCCACCCCTCCTGCTCCTCCTCCAGAAGCGAAAGCTCGTCCACAGAGCGCAGTCGCACGACCACTCCGTCCGCAGCTGCCAGTGTTGCACACAAGGTGTCCCATTATCGAACAGCTAGTGGTAAGCGTCAGCAGGCTGTGTTACAAATGAAGTGTTTGGGCGACAACAGACATACTGGCCGATTACTTGCAGCAAGAAACTCCGTCATGGCTGGGCAGTGTACATCTTAAGGTAGTCTGTGATAACGGAAGGAATTTTATGGCTGCCATAGCCCTTTCAGAACTGAAAGTTGGAGCGGCCCCCAAACGCAGAGCAGCTGGGTACTCGGTACCGGGTCTCTCGGTTCTGGGGATGTCACGGTGGCCTGACCCGGTCCGTGGCCCTGCAAAGGGGCGCCCAATTAAAGATGTAGGTGACGGTGTAGGTCGCAGTAAATGACGAGGACACAGGATTGCAGTCTCTTTACTTTTTTACTGAAGGCTTCGGCATCCGCAATCCAGAGCACTGCTAACAGGGCTGGCTGAAACCGGCCGGTCCAAAGGCACATCCAGAGTTCCCTTTGCAGGTGGAAATCAGTAGCCTTCCTACTAGCGCCTGGGTGTTGTAGTACCTCCCTGCTGAGCACCACGGGATAGTCCTCACAACTGTCGTGTATGTTTCTGTTCTTTCTCTCCGTCCCCCAGATGATATGGATAGGACGCACCCGTATGACGGGGTAGGCCTGGAGTGATTTTATAGGAACCCTAGAGACGCCCCTCTCCCACAATTGCCTCCGTTGTCTTCATTAGGTGAAAAGGTGAGACTGCCAACCTAGAGTTAACTGCCCTACCGTAGTTCAAAGTAATGCGTAGAGTCTATTACTTCCTCGGTATTCCGGCCGCCGGCTACGCGCCTCAGAAGGATGTTGCCGATCTCGGGGCACGACTCCTTCTGGTTCTATCGCCTTTGTGCTGTGATCTCGTTTCTCACTTCTCCACAATATACTTCGCTTTGTGTCCTTTCTTAAGATGCCGCCGCAATGAAGTGCAGGCGCGGCTCCGTAACGATCTGTCCTGTGCTAGGCCACTGCCAGGATCCAACCCCTGACAGGGACCCCCCTGAATCTTCCCAAGCAACTCTCTCTCACTAGATGTTACCTGGGCAAAACCCAGTCAGCTTCTCCCTAACTTCCTATCCGACCCCCAGTTTTACCAGAGTGTGAGGAGTGGCCTAATACATAGAACCTTTTGCTCCCCCTGGTGGCCAGAGTGTAAAGTGTAATGTGTGACTGTGATACCTGGTCAGGTGAACTCCTTTAGTGCCATCAGACGTACCATCACTCCCCTTAGCGGCGGAGCGACAATACTGCAACGACCAGGACTCTGGGGCGCTGCAAAACACATACCTTTCCTGGCTCACACCTTGAACCTGGTGGTGCAGTGATTCCTGAAAAATTATCCAGGGTTACCAGCCCTGCTCCTGAAGGTGCGAAGACTTTGCTCGCACATCCGCCGGTCGCCCGTACACTTCAGCCGTATGCTGAACCATCAGCGATCGCTGAATCTTCCCCAGCACCGCCTAATAATCGACGTTGCAACAAGGTGGAACTCCACACTGCACATGCTTCAGAGGCTGTGCGAACAGAGGCGTGCTGTAATTTATTTGTGGGAAGATACACATACACGGGCAGGCACTTGGATGGCAGACATGGAGTTGTCTGGTGTGCAGTGGTCGAAGCTACAAGACCTCTGTCAAGTCCTTAAGTGTTTTGAGGAGTGCACACAGCTGGTAAGTGCAGACGTCGCCATCATAAGCATGAGCATCCCCCTAATGCGTCTGCTGATGCAAAGTTTGACGCACATTAAGGAGCAGGCGTCTGCAGCCGAGGATGAGGGAAGCCTTGATGACAGTCAGCCATTGTCTGCTCAGGGAACTCTCCTGGACAAGGTGGCGGACGAAGAGGAGGAGGATGATAGGGATGAATATTTATGGGTGGAGGATGCTTCTCAGGGGGCAATAGAAACTGGTGGCGTTGCAAGGCCAGGTACAGGGTTTTTGCGGGACACAAGTGATGTTGATTTGCAAGAAAGTGCTCCTCAACCCAGCACAAGCAGTGAATTGACACCTGGAACATTGGCCCACTTGGCTGAGTGTGCCTTGCATATTCTAAAAAGGGACCCCCGCATTATGAAAATGATGACCGATGACGATTACTGGTTGGCCTGCCTCCTGGATCCACGATGTAAAGGAAAATTACAAAATATCATGCCACATGAGAACCTTGAGCAAATATTGGCTACCAAACAAGCAACTCTTGTAGACCGTTTGGTTCAGGCATTCCCAGCACACAGCGGCGGTGATGGTTCTCACACGAGCCGTAGGGGGCAACATGGCAGAGGTGTTAGAGGTGCACAAATCCGAAGTGGCGTTGGACAGAGGGGTTTTATGACCAGGTTGTGGAGTGATTTCGCAATGACCGCTGACACGACAGATACTGCTGCATCGATTCAAAGTGACAGGAGACAGCATTTTTCCAGTATGGTTACGAACTACTTTTCCTCCCTCATCGATGTTCTCCCTCTCAGGTCATTCCCCTTCGATTACTGGGCATCTAAAATAGACACCTGGCCTGAATTGGCAGAATACGCATTACAGGAGCTCGCTTGCCCTGCTGCTAGTGTGCTATCCGAAAGAGTCGTCAGTGCTGCGGTTTTAATACTGCCCGAAAAAAGGACACGTCTGGCTACCCGAAATGTCGATGATCTAACCTTCATTAAAATGAACCAATTATGGATTTCAAATTATTTGGCCCCACCTTCCCCTGCTGACACGTAACTTGCCTGAAAAATGTCTTGCTTTTGGTCTCTTCTTACTGACTGCTTCAATTCCTCCATTTGCAGCTGCAGAATGTTCACCATAGGCCATTTTTATACCTCCCTAAATGGGCTGACTTCCCCCACAGGGCTGTGTTCACCACCTGGCGCAAGCACCCGTGCGAGTGCCGTTTGCCTGGACAGCACTGGCACAGGGTCCCTCATAGTACAATGAAGTGTCTCTGACGGTGGTGGTGCACAACCAACGTCAGACACACCGTCGTAATATGAGGGGCCCTGTGCCAGCCTCTATTTAGACCAGTTAATACTTTGCGCCTACTACCACTGTCTGCTACTCAGCAGAGGAGCCCACCCCTGTACCTAGCTATGCCACCTGTTTATTTTTGAACAGTTTTTTGGCAGACATTTAGCCCACTTTATTATTTGGGCCTACTCACTGTGTCAGCCTCTCCTTACAGTTGTCCTCCGCTGAACAAAGCAATGCCGCCTGGTTAGTCCTGTTACCAATTTTGATCTGCATTTAGCCCACTTTATTATTTGGGCCTGTATCTGTGTTTCCTCCTCATCCTGCCCATTGCCCAGCCACTGCTAGATGAGTCTGCTGGTACATTGACCCAGACCACTACATTCCCCTTGCATTCTACATAGCCAGAATCTGACCCTGCTGAAAGTCAGGTTCCCCTTCCCGCATACAATACCACCTTACACGGGGACAAAGAGGAAGGTGCAGATGAAAGTGCAGGTTCCTTCATCAGGTGAGGGGGTATACTCATTGGCGACGTCACTGGCACAGGGCCCCTCATAGTACGCAAAAGTGTCTGCCGGTGGGAGGCGCCACCCGCCGTCAAACACACCGCCGTACTATGAGGGGCCCTGTTCAGTGCCAATGCCAACGAGTGGACCCCCCCTGCTTGCTCAGGATCTCAGCACTTGCAAAGTTGAAATACTTACCTCTCCCTGCTCCCAATGCAGTAAGGTTGCTAGCGCACTACTATATATAAAAATTCGTAAGATCAAAGGGGGTGCACAGAGGTGGCTAAAAACAGTAACCATGGAAAAGAGAAAAGAAGCCACTACATAATATGCCACCACCGGTAAGATATGAAAAAAGGAACAAACTATATTGGTAACAAATGCTAAAAACAATTTAAAACCAATGCAGAAGACACTCCCCCCATTAAGCCCGTTCATTCTACAATATACATATATAACAAGAGTACTCCACATGGCACTAAACAGTCATGTACTGCTGGGTAAAATATAGAACACACACCCTATGATAAGGATACAGGTCTATTAAGTGCATTCAAACCCTGCAGTCAATAGGGCAAAGCAAAAGTCCCCTAGAAATTTAAAGAGCTGCTTGTATGAGGATTATACCCCAAGCAAAAGACTGCACAAGCCCCAATGTGCAGTGCAATATAGCTGCAATAGAAATGCACATAAACGAAGGGGTCACACGACCGTGGGAAACCCCCGGAGGACCACAGCGTGAAAGGTAGCACACAGAGACCTAATGGCGAGAAGAAATAATAACCTGACGGCCAGTGGAAAGAACGGGCAAAAAGGCAGGAGGACCCAACGTGTATCGCGGTTACTAAGACCGCTTCGACATTGACCCAGACCACTACATTCCCCTTGCACTCTACACAGCCAGAATCTGACCCTGCTGAAAGTCAGGTTCCCCTTCCCACATACTATACCACCTTACACGGGGACAAAGAGGAAGGTGCAGATGAAAGTGCAGGTTCCTTCATCAGGTGGTGGGGCAATACTCGTTGGCGACGTCACTGGCACAGGGCCCCTCATAGCACGCAAGTGTGTCTCTGCCGGTGGGAGGCGCCCCCGCCGTCAAACACCGCCATACTATGAGGGGCCCTGTTCCAGTGCCAATGCCAACGAGTGGGCCCCCTCTGCTTGCTCAGGATCACAGCACTTGCAAAGTTGAAATACTTACCTCTCCCTGCTCCACCGCCGTGTCGTATTCCGCGTTTTCTGGGCCCACGAAAATCTTGAGCCAGCCCTACCCCCCCACAACTTTAGCCAAATGACCCCCAGTTTTCAATGCCTAACTATTATTATAAAGCAAATTAAGATTGACAAGCTTAAAGGGAGGGTGCCGTGATTTTAGTTTTTGTATTAATAATTATTGATTATATAATCAATTATTTTTAATACAAAAGTAAATGTACCTCTTTCATACTTTTTTTATTTATTCACTTTTACTTCTACCACTGGAGGCCGCCATTTTCATTAGTGTGGGTGTAAGTGTCTGGGCACGACACTTGCACACCTCACTTACGGCAGCCATGGGCATAGGAGCCAACGGTCGGGCTCCGACCGCATCTCCTGCCTCTCAGCTGTGACTTGGACACGCCCACTGAGCTGCTACGTCACAGCTGTGAGAGGAGATCGCGGCCATTTTGTTTATTTCCCTCTGCCATCGCACACACAGCTCAGTGCGTGCGATGGCAGAAGCTGCCAGGGAGAAGCTGCTGCCGAGGGTCCGAGGTAAGTATCTGCAGCGAGGAGCTGTGATTGCAGCCTGTGCTTAGTATTACATTACAGGCTGCAATTACTGCTCACTGCCGACCTGTTCAGAGCACAGCAGGGAGATCGTCGCACTGCTCTGCCCTGAACATGCATGACTCAGCACATCCTGGGAGAGGACGGAAGGTAAGTACAGGGTTTTTATTTTCTTATGCATCTACCACTTCTACCAGCCCCTATATACCACTGCTACCTGCCCCTATATACCACTGCTACCTGCCTCTATATACCACCTACCACTGCTACCAGCCCCTATATACCACCTACCACTGCTACCTGCCCCTATATACCACTGCTAGCTGCCTCTATATACCACTGCTAGCTGCCTCTATATACCACTGCTAGCTGCCTCTATATACCACTGCTAGCTGCCTCTATATACCACTGTGCTAGCTGCCTCTATATACCACTGCTAGCTGCCTCTATATACCACTGCTAGCTGCCTCTATATACCCCTGCTACATGTCTCTATATACCCCTGCTACATGCCTCTATATACCCCTGCTACATGCCTCTATATACCCCTGCTACCTGCCTCTATATACCACTGCTAGCTGCCTCTATATACCACTGCTAGCTGCCTCTATATACCACTGCTAGCTGCCTCTGTATACCACTGCTAGCTGCCTCTGTATACCACTGCTGCCTGCCTCTGTATACCGCTGCTGCCTGCCTCTGTATACCGCTGCTGCCTGCCTCTGTATACCGCTGCTGCCTGCCTCTGTATACCGCTGCTGCCTGCCTCTGTATACCGCTGCTGCCTGCCTCTGTATACCGCTGCTGCCTGCCTCTGTATACCGCTGCTGCCTGCCTCTGTATACCGCTGCTGCCTGCCTCTGTATACCACTATCTGCCTCTATATACACCTACCACTGCTACCTCTGTCCTGTGTAGCTAATCTAGTCCTGGGTAGCTAATCCTGTCCCGTGTACTGTGTCCTCAGCAGTTAGTATCACACAGGACAGGATTAGATACACGGCTCAGCAGTTGGTATCACACGACAGGATTAGATACACGGCTCAGCAGTTGGTATCACACAGGACAGGATTAGATACACGGCTCAGCAGTTGGTATCACACAGGACAGGATTAGATACACGGATCAGCTGTCAGTATCACACAGGCCAGGATTAGATACACGGCTCAGCAGTCAGTATCTAATCTTCTCCTATGCACTCCTCTCCCCCGGCGTGTCTTTCCCCAATGTGGTTTATTATTTTTGTTGAGGGAGTCGAGGATTATGCGTTCGGTATGGTAAAAGATCAATAAAGGACTTTATTCTGGCCGAGTCTTTATTTACAATACAACTGTAGGATTAGTAATGGATGGGTGCCTTATAGACGCCTCTCCATTACTAAGCCGTGGGCTTGATGTCACCGGACAATATGAAGGTGACATTAACCCCAAAAATATGAACCCCACTTGCTACCGCTACAGGGCAAGTGGAAATTGCCAGGCAAAGCGCCAGAAGAGGCGCATGTAAAAGGCGGCTGAGAGCTGATGTTTTTAGCCTGGGGGGGACAATATCCATGGCCCCTTCCTAGGCTATTAATGTCAGCCCGCAGCTGTCTGCATAGTATTTGATGGTTATTAATTATAGGGGGCCCCACGTCTTTTTTTGGGGGGTGTCCCCCATTTTAATAGCCAGTAAAGGCTAAGTATACAGTTGCGAGCGTGTGAGTGTGAGCACACCCTCCCACCCATAGACCAGTACACTGCTCTCCTGAAATACTCTGTGCTCCTGTCACCCTGCTCCTTCCACCATACGTCTCTGTGACCTCCCTAGAGCAGCACAATACCATATGGATCACGTATAATGCCGCTATATATATTTATCACATAATACTCCTGTAAAGACCACACATTATGCCGAGATATTATAATATATATAATATCACACATTATGCCGCCAAGTATTGTGTGATCTATGTGACGGTATTATATGTGATCTATATGGCGGTATTATGTTTGATCAGTGTTGTGGAATGATGTAAAAACTATATGACGGTGGTATATGAGAACTATATTGTGGGATTATGTGTGATCTATGTGGCAGTACTAGGTGAGAATTATATGGCGGTATTATGTGTGATCTATATGGTGGTATGTGAGAACTGTATGACAGTATTGTGTGATCTATATGACGGTATGTGAGAACTGTATGACAGTATTGTGTGATCTATTTGATAGTATTGTGTGTGTGATCTATATGGCGGTATTATGTGAGAACACTATGGCAGTATTATCTTCAGAAAGCGGACCCATTCTATGGTGGTTCTGGCTGAGCACCTGCACGCAGGTCTGGGGTAATAGAGGTGGCAGCATGACCTCCAGTTAGGTGCAGTCAGGGCTGGTGAGGCAGCTGAAGAGAGGGGTCTCATGTTATCGTTACTATATGGCTACATTTCCTTCCCAGCGTCACCCCGTACTTCGCCTGTCGTCTCACTTTCACACATCGCCAGGACAGGATGGAGAAGACAGGATCTGAGGAGGGGAATGGGGTCTTTGCATGCAATGTCTGGATCAGAACAGGTCATCAATCCGCAGAAATGTTTCCTGGATTTCTGTGGAGCAGATGGTCCATCCATGTGTATAAAAGACAGCGCTCTATGTACAATCCCTGGCTGCTCTGCACACTGAACAGGGTGCCCCCCATAGACCAGCACACTGCTCTCCTGAAATACTCTGTGCTGCTGTCACCCTGCTCCCTCCACCACATATCTCCCAGAATCCTTGCTGCCTGCCATCCTCGGTGACTGTCTACTTGTTAGTATAAGGCTGCCGTCGCACGTTCAGTATTTGGTCAGTATTTTACCTCAGTATTTGTAAGCCAAAACCAGGAGTGGGTGATAAATACAGAAGTGGTGCATATGTTTCTATTATACTTTTCCTCTAATTGCTCCTCTCCTGGTTTTGGCTTACAAATACTGATGTAAAATCCTGACCAAATACTGCTAGTGTGACGGCAGCCTTACTCTGCAGTCACCAACAAAATGGCTGCTCACTGGGTTCCTGAATATCATCCTCTCTTATCCCTTAGCAAACACCCAGAAGGGGAGGAGAGGAGACATCACACAGGTCAGCAGACTCCGCCCATAATTACTGCAGTGCAGTAATGTGAGCTAGTTGTACACTAGGTTTTTCTGAAATTTCAGCAGCTGCTCCCCCTAGTGTTTAAAAGTGGAAATTCCCAAACTTTTCAAATTATTTTTCATATTTTACTAAATTATAAACAAATGATAATATTTTTTAAGAAAATTTAAACATTAATTCTTTACATTTTTACAATTGCTGTAAAAAAAAATTTTTTGATGGCACCTTCCCTTTAAGTAATAAGAATTGATGTTTTGGGGATTAAAATGGGCACTGTAATGTTTTCCTGTCCTCCACTCACTGCCGACTTTGATTCCCCATTGACTTGCATTGGGTTTCGTGTTTGTCGGCCCCCGACTTTACGCAATAATCGGCCGATTTCACCCAACCCGACTTTTGACAAAGTCGGGTTTCGCGAAACCCGACTCGATCCGAAAAAAGTAAGTCGCTCAACTCTACTCAAGACCAAACTGCTACAGATCCTTCAAGTTAGATGATTTCCTCTGGTGAACAGCAATCTTCAAGTCTGACCACAGATTGTCAATTGGGTCAAGGCTTTGACATTTACAGGTTTCCCCTTTGACGACTTGAGTGCTGCTTTAGTTCATTGTCTTGTTGGAAGATGAACCTCCATCCCAGTCTCAACTCGCTGACAGACTGAAACAGATTTTGCTCAGTAAAATCCCTTTATTTTGCACCATCCATCTTCCCCTCGACTTGGACCATTTTCTCTGTCTTTACTGCCAAAAAACATCCCCACACCATGATTCGGCCACCACCATATTTCACTGTGGTGATGATGTCCTTGGTTTAATGAGCTGTGTTGGTTTGGCCCCAGACAGAGCGTTTACCTTGGTAGCCAAAAAGTTCAATTTTGGTCTACTCTGACCACAGCACCTTCCTCCATACTTTTGGGGAGGTACCCACATGTCTTTTGGGAAACTCAAAGCAAGCCTTACGTATTTTGAATGGAAGTACGTTTTTTGAGTGTATGCAAATGGCAGAACACTTGTATAGAGTGTACGGCTTATTGTGGTTCTGTAGACAGATACTCCAGCCTCTGCTTGGGAACTCTGCAGCTCCTTCAGGGTTACCTTTGGTCTCTGTGCTGCCTCTCTGATTAATGCTCTCCATGCTCAAGCTCAGAGCTTTGGTGGGGTGCCCTCTCTTGGCAGGCTTGTTGTGGTACCATGTTCTTGTCATTATGATGGTGCTTCGGGGGATCATCAGAGATTTGGATATATTTTTTATTTTTTTTTGTAACCCAACCCGGACGTGTACTTTTCAACGACTTTGTTCCTGACTTGTTTGAAGATCTCCTTGGTCTTCATGGTGTTTGGTTAGTGGTGCCTCTTGCTATATGGTGTTGCAGCCTCTATTGCCTTTCAGAGAAGGTGTGTGTGTATATACTGACAGACCATGTCACACTTAGGTTGCACACAGGTGGACTTCCATTTACTAAGCATGTGAATTATGAAGGGAATTGCTTGCACCAGAAATTTTTAGGGGTTTCATCGCAGAAGGGGTGAATCTTTTATGCACATGCCAATTTTTAGTTGTTTGATCCCATGAATTTAATTTATGCCTACATTTTTCTAACCTCACCAACTTAAACTATTTAGACATATATAGGGGCACAGACGCCATGTGCACCAAACCTTTTATAGTTATGCAGTATGCAAATGGAGGACGGAAGAACACGCCTTGTTAAAGGGGTCATCTGAACTGGTGGTGAAGGTCTGCAGTCACTCTGTGAATGCAGACTTCTGAATACTTACAGCCAAATTTTGACAAGATGTGCTTGACTTTGTTCAATTAACTTGTGTTGAGCGATACTGAGCATGTCTAGTTGGCATGTGGCCACATGTATGCAAATTGCATACTTGCGCTCATATGACTGCCCTCTCACCGCAACGCTAGAGAATCCTGACAGTGTGTAGTCTGCACGAAGTAAAGATTGACGTCTGCAGTCACTTGCTGCAGACTTTCATCAGAAGACTGTATAACCTCCTTTAAAGGGGAAAAACACCAGACACATACTATGTGTATTTCATAGATTGTGTGCATTTAGCCTTAGTCCTACATGCAGTTTGCCACTGGAGCAAAAAAAATAAAAAATCTAGCAATACTATATCTTGAGTCTCTTCTTTACTAAATAATCCTAAATAATCAACCAGCCCAAAAACTTTACTCTTTTTCTGAATTACCCTTGGTCAAAATTTGTTATTGTGAACAGTTGAGGAAGCTGAAGATGAAATGCTCTGTAAAAGGCCTAAAATTATAAAAAGGTAAATGGCCTGATGCAAAGGTTTTAGCATCCTTCAAGGTTCGTACCTATTAGCATCCCCTTCTGCAAGTGTCATAGCTTGTAAACGCTTTTTGTAGCCCGTGTTCTTCAATTCTTGTTTTAGGGATTTTCATCCATTCTTCCAGTGAGATTCCTGTGTTGTCTTGCATGCACTGCTATTTTGAGGTCTAGTTGCAGATTTTCAATGATGATCAGAGGACTGTGAGGGCCATTGTAAAATCTTCGTGTTACACCTTTCAAAGGTGGTCTATTGTGCATTTTTTTAGCTATAATTTTTGATTACATTTTATAGTTTTAACATTTGAAAACCAAAGTCCAAACAGTTACGTTCAGATTCATCTGTGAGTAAACAACTTTTAAGAAGCTTCAGAAGAAGAAAAAAAACTTCAAAATCGAAGCACACAATAAAGTGAGCTAGCTATTGGGAAACACTCTCTCAGTAATGACCACAATGCATAGGAAAACATTAAACGCTAAAATTCAAGTATATTTCCAAAGAGGTTATATTTGGTGCCATTTCGGTCTAGTCCCTTACTTGAGTTTACAACACAGTTCTTGACAAATTGACATCACATATAAAGACAGGACAGACACCGAAAGAGGTAGAGGAGGGAAGGCACTGGGGTCCGGGGAGACAGGGTGTCTAGCAATTATTCTGAGCCCAATAATAGTTCCAGGGCTATAAGCTATCCACTCTCGCTCCCATCATAGCCATCATATATTCCATCCTACAAATGTTTCGATTCTATATTTCAGATGGATTGTAGTGAATCGTACCATACCCTCCTCCTCCCCCTCCCCTAAGGGCTGGGGGATTTTAATACAAAGTCCTGTCCTTCAATTGCCTGGCCATTAATGTGTGGGCCTTGTTGCCTTTTTCATAATATTTTTGTTTTTTATTTGAGTAGTTTATCAACCTTTCGTAAAGAGAAGTACTTTAACTGATTTTCTTTTTTTTTTTTTAAATTCTTTATTTAAGTACGGTTTATCAGGGAAAATTGTACAAACAGTTAGAAAATAGTTACCTATTACATATCAGCATTTAGCTGACCCGACGATAAGGGAAAAAGGGGGGTTGGTGCTAATCTGAGTAGATTTTCTGAGGGGCGCTACCTCCCACAGGGTGCCTGTCAAATATCTCTGAGAAGGGAACATTAAAATCCCCTCCTACTGGTAAAGCTGCCGGTGGAAGTTTCTGAAGTAAAGAAAACGCCTTCCTCAGGAATTGATCTGTCACGTATTCGGAGCATATAAATTACATAAGGTAATTGCTTTACCCCTCAGATGCCACTAGAACAACATGCCTCTCCCGGATCTATATGTCCCTTGATCACTTGCATCTCTTATTGTTATTAAAAGCCGAGTAAGACGTAGGGAAGGAATTAAGAGCAAACTTTAATGTGCCAGTTTTATTGTAGTGGGTCTCCTGTAAAAAGGCTATGTCGGCTTTTTGGGATTTTTTTTCCCTGTAAGGTGAGCCTCCATTTCCTAGGGGAATTGAGACCCCTAACATTGTGATATTATACAGGTTATACTGGTCGTATGTGTTACTCACTTGTGCAGAGGACCCAAAGTTTGTCTCCTCTCCAAAACTCTCTGGTTGCTGATGACTCCCCAGACCCTCGAATGGTCCGTTCATCTCCTGTCCAGAAAGCTGTGCCTAAGCAGAAATAAAGGGTGGGAATGAGGGCAAGGGAAAGACATAATAAAAAAGGAAAATTGTGCGAACCTTAATGAACCATATTTCCCAGGATAAATCTCCTGGACTGGGGTTACTCCAGTGGAACTAGCTGAGCCCACTAGGAATACAAATAAAACACTTAACCCCAGGAAAATTACTAAGGGGGTGGAGCCCAGAGTTTAGCCCGCGCAATGGTGGGAGGAAACTGAGAGTAGGAAAAGTAACACCTTTCCAACAGGACAAACCAGGGCTCCCCCAGGCTAATATTGCTTATACGGTTCGAATAGTTCCACATAACCCGAAAACAGCTCCACTTATCTTAAATAGCATTATGCTTATAGCAAGTAATAGGTGACTGCAGTAGCCCCCCCATCAACGGGTTAGGAGATACAAAACAACAACGTTTTATATAAGATTGTTAAAGGACGTTTCAGCAAGTTCTAGTAGAGGGCTGTCCCTTTGCGTCACCCTTCTCTCCCGGCCCTCTCCGATCTCGTTTTTCTTTTATTCCAGACTGGGAGTGGTAGTCCCACTGGAACAGGGGTGTCCTAGTCCACAATCTTGGAGGTCTGCTGCCCCAAAGCTTCACAAAAAGCTGGTAAATCCTCCAGAGAGCAAGCTCACCGGAAGGGAATTGTTAGGGCAATGTGGAAACCCCATCTATATGGGATTCATAGATCTTTCAGGGTGTTTAATAGGGGTCTGAGAGACCTTCGTTTCTGTAAAGTGAAGTGAGACAAGTCTGGAAACAGCTGAACTACTGTTCCCGAGTATATTATCTTTCTGTGACCTGGCCTTTGTCATGATCTTTTCCTTCCT
Organism: Ranitomeya variabilis; assembly: GCF_051348905.1. Classification (NCBI taxonomy): domain Eukaryota; kingdom Metazoa; phylum Chordata; class Amphibia; order Anura; family Dendrobatidae; genus Ranitomeya; species Ranitomeya variabilis. The sequence goes on from NC_135235.1 coordinate 501,040,767, forward strand.
AATCCTGGAGACAGCAGATTATGTCACGTGGATATGGTGTCGGCCCTTTAGGTTGCAGAGCACAATGAGCTCTGTGAAATGTAATTTGCTTTGAAGGTGAATCCCCCAGGATGTAATTAAATATCTCTTGGAGAATTAATTTAGGATTTGCAGGGACGACCAACAGCGCTCCCGTCTGCACAGGGATCTTCACTCTCCTGGAGTCCATCGAGGGGGAAGAAAAAGGCCAGTGCAGACACAGTGAGCTGGGATAGATGCAGTGCCTGGTGGGAGCTCCTCAGCAAGGCGTCCTCTCATCCCTGCATCCCAGACACGCCCCTCTATTGTGGATTTTGATGTGTTTATGATCATTATCCATTTGTGGAAGCCATCCTCTTTTCAAAGTTAGCTTTTTTTTCTTTCACAGATGGTGTTTTGTTTGCATCAAGATTTTGTTGAAATTTAATTGAATCTATTCTTCACTCTACTTGTGAAATGTTCCCTGGGCCATTGGCTGCAACACAACCCCAAAGTATGATTGATCCACCCCCACGCTTAATGTTTGGCAAGATGTTCTCTTCTTGAAATTCTTTGCCCTTTTTTTTTTTTCCCTCCACACATACCTTTGTTCATTGTGGCCAAAGAGTTCTGTTTTAAACTCATTGGTACACAGGACTTGTTTCCAAAATGATTCAGGCTTGTTTAGCTGTTCTTTTGCATACTTAAGATACTGAATTTTGTGATGAGGATACAGGAGAGGCTATCTTCTAATGACTTCCATGAAGGCCATATATTTGCAGGTGTCTCTGGACGTTGTAATACTTTGTTGTACTGTTCAGTCTAACTCTTTCTGAAGGTCTTTTACCTTGAAGCGGGAGTTCCAATTTGCCTCTGTAGTAGAGATGAGCAAGTGTGCTTGAGTCCCCGCAGCTGCATGTTTACCCACCGCAACACATGCGGGGATAACAAACAAACAGCCATGAAACATGCAGCCACTTGGACTTGGAACATATTATTCGAGCACACCCAAGATGCTCGGACGATATCCAAGCACACTCGCTCATCACTATTCTTTACTACTCCTACAAGCAATTGTCACTGAATTTTTTCTTGGTCTTTCAGACCTTATATTGATCTCCACTGCTCCTGTTAACTGCCATTTCTTAATTACATTTCGAACTGAGGAAAGGACAACTTAAAAATGCTTTGCTATCTTCTTATAGCCTTCTCCTGCTTTGTGGACTTCCTCCATTTTCATTTTCAGAGTGCTAGGCAGCTACTTAGAAGAACCCATGGCTGCTGCTGGGAAATTTGCGTCACCTGACCTTTCCTAACGGTGATTCTGAACAAGCCATAACACTTACAGGCTAGTTAATGATTTTCCTAAAAAATAATAGAAATAGAAATGTGTAGTTTAATAGTTTTGTCTCCTTTGTCTCAATCATTCTGTTTTTGTACAAATTTGATGTAGTTTTAGTTTAAACTTATGCAGAAACTTCTTAAGGGTTTAACTTTCATGCACCACTTGAAAAGAAAAATAAACTAAAATTTGTGTGTAAATAATATATAATTTTTTTTTTTTTTGCAGAAGTCTCCAGGATAGTCCAAGGTTCAAGCTTCTGGTTGATGGTCTCCTGAAAATTATAAATGCTTTTGAGCTGGACTCTGGGTATAAATGTAAGTTGAGATTTCTTGGAAATTGAATCCAAGGATTAAAGACGACCTATCATCAGGTCAAAATTGGCTAGTTGTTGCTCATATGTTATTCCTGCTGCTCCTCTGAGTATTCTGTTTTTCATTTTTTTTAATCGACCATATGGTTCCAGAGATATTGTCCTTTTTATTCAGTTGTAATTTTTATATTTTTTTTTAGGGGGTTCATGGTATTTTCTGGGGGTGTATCTTATGGATTCTCTGGGGGCATGTTTTTAGGTTACCCTGCATAGTTACTCTGTGAGCCCTGCCCCTATTGAAAGACTGTAAAAACTAGCACAAACTAAAAAGACTCGTATCTCTGGAACCATATGGCGTATTTAAAAACAAAACAAAGAAAAAGGGAAAAGCTGAATAATCAGGAGAGCAGTGTAAATAAAACCTGGGTAAAAACTGATCACCTTGGTCCTGGTTAGCTGGTCCTCTTCAAATTCATGATGATGGATGGTTCAATAAGTTCTATGTTCACATCCCATTGTCTAAAGGTTATCTGCTTAGCTGATATATCGTTGTGTTAAAAAGTGTTTGCCCCTTCCTGATTTCCTATTCTTTTGCTTGTTTGTCACGCCTAAATGTTTCAGATCGCCAAACACATTTAAGTATTAGGCTGCCATCACACTAGCAGTATTTGGTCAGTATTTTGCCTCAGTATTTATCAGCTAAAACCAGGAGTGGGTGATAAATACAGAAGTGGTGCATATGTTTCTATTATACTTTTCCTCTGATTGTTCCACTCCTGGTTTTGGCTTACAAATATTGATGTAAAATACTAACCAAATACTGCTAGTGTGATGGCAGCCTTAGACAAAGATAAAACAAGTAAACTCGAAATGCAGTTTTTAAATGAAGGTCCTTTATTTAGGTAAAAAGAACTTTTTCACACAGGACCTTGTAGGTTTGGATTTTTTTCCCCCAACCCCTCCCTCCATTAAGACATATAAATTAACTGTAGTTTATCACATCTTTAGGAATCTGATTTCAAATTCCCTAGCCATGCGCTGGCCTGATTGAGAACAGGTGTGGCAGTAATCAAAAAATCACTTAAATAGAACCTGCCTGACAAAGTGAAGTAGACCAAAAGATCCTCAAAAGCCAGACATCATGCTGCATCCAAAGATATTCTGGAACAAATGAGAAGCAAAGTGATTGAGATCTATTGAGATTGAGACTGGAAAAGGTTAGAAAGCAATTTCTCAAGCTTTGGGAATCCAGTGAACCACAGTGAGAGCCATTATCCACGAATGGCATGAACATGGAACAGTGGTGAACCTTCCCAAAAGTGGCCGGCCTACCAAAATTACCCCAAAAGCGCAGCAACAACTCATCCAAGAGGTCACAAGACCCCACAACAACATCTAAAGAACTGCAGTGTTCATGACTTTACTATAAGAAAGAGACTTGGCAAAAATGGCCTGCGAGTTCCAAGACTCATTGCCAGTTATCACAAACGCTTGATAGCAAAAGGTGGCCCAACCAGTTATTAGGTTTAGGGGGCAATCACCTTTTTCACAAAGGGCCCTGTAGGTTTGGATTTTGTTTTCCGTCAATAATAAAGATCTGCATTTAAAAAATGCTTTTTGTGTTTACTTATGCTATTGTCTAATATTGAAATTTGTTTGGTGATCTGGAACATTTAAAATATGATAAATATACAAAAGTAATAGGACATCAGGAAAGGGGGAAAATAATTTTTCACACAGCTGTATATAGATCTCAAATCTTAATCTGTCATCTCTTTTAAAGGCAACTGCGGGAAAAATGTGTTAAAACAGTCATGGTAGAAAGTGTTGTCACCCTTGAAGTTGTTCCAGAAAATAAAGTATTTCTCCCCGAAAATTATTGCAATTACACGTTTTGTTATACATATGTTTATTTCCCTTGTGTGTATTGAAACAACAACAACTACAACAAAAAAGAAAACAGGGAAAAAAGGCAACTTGGACATCATTTCACACAAAACCTTCCAAAACATAATTTCTCTCAAAGCCTCCCTCAACTTAATATTTGGTTGCACACCCTTTGGAATAAATAACTGCAATCAATCACTTCTTATAACTAGAGTTGAGCGACTTTTACTTTTTTAGGATCGAGTCGGGTTTCGTGAAACCCGACTTTCTCAACAGTCGGATCGTGTGAAATCGGCCGATTATTGCGACAAGTCGGGGATCCGACTGAAACACGAAACCCAATGCAAGTCAATGGGGATCTCTCTCTCTCTCTCTCTCTCTCTCTCTCTCTCTCTCTCAAATGGTAAGATGGCGGTTATACCCCCACCCCCTGTGACGCCGCAGAAAGCAAGACGAGACCTATGTTATCACGCTGCCCACACTCCTTCAGTGGCGGTTAAAGTGTCATGTGAAACCCGACTTTGGCGCGAAGATCGCCGACCGCATGGCCGATCCCACACTGGGATCGGCTCGGGTTTCACGAAACCCGACTTTGCTGAAAGTCGGCGACTTATGAAATTGACCGATCCGTTTCGCTCAACCCTACTTATAACCATCAAGAAGCTTCTTACACCTCTGACCTGGAATTTTGGACCACTCTTCTTTTGCAAACTATTCCAAGTCTCCCATATTTGAATGGTGCCTTCTCTCAACAGCAATTTTAAGATCTCTCCACAGGTGTGCAATGGGATTTAGATCCAGACTCATTGCTGGTCACTTTAGAACTCTCCAGTGCTTTGTTTCCATTTATTTCTGTGTGTTTTTTGAAGTATGATTGGGTCATTGTCCTGCTGGAAGACCCATGACCTGGGACACACTCAGCTTTCTGACACTGGGCGCTCTATTGCGATCCAAAATGTGTTGGTAATTTTCAGATTTTACGATACCTTGCTCAGTCAATGCACCCAGTGCCAGAGCTAGCAAAACAACTCCAAAACATCTTTGAACCTCCACCATATTTGCCTGTAGGTACTATGTTCTTTCCTTTTGTAGGCCTCATTCCATTTTCAGTAAACAGGAGAATGATGTGCTTTTAACAGAAAGCTTTATGTTGATCTCATCTGTCCATAAGACGCTTTCCCAGAAGGATTTTGGCAAACTGCAGTCTAGCTTTTTTTGAGGCTCTGTGTCAGCAGTGGGGTCCTCCTGTGTCTCCTGCCATAGCGTTTAATTTCATTCAAATGTTGACGGATAGTTTGCACTGACACTGATGCACCCTGTGCCTGCCGGACAGCTTGCATTTCTTTGGAACTTGATTGATGCTGCTTTTCCACCATCCGGACTATCCTGTGTTGCAACCTTTCATCACTTTTTCTCTACTGTCAACGTCCAGGGTGATTAGCTACTGTTCCATGGATTGTAAACTTATTGATTATGTTGCACACCGTGGGCAAGTTGTTTACCCACAATTTTGGAAAGGTGCCATCATTTTTGTCCTCATTTTGGGGGTTTCGTGTGAAATTATATCCAAGTTTGTTTGCTTTTGTATTTTTTATTTCTCCATTTTTTTTGTGTGTGTTCGAATGTACACAGGAAATAAACCTGTGTAATTGCCAACACTTTCGGCAATGACTGTAAATGGCTTTAATTCTGAAAAAAAAGTGATACTGTAATACTTGAGTTTTTTTTTTTTACATTTTTTTAATCAAGAAGCTTAATAGTAGCTCATCCTGCTGGTTGAGGGACTACCAATCTAAGGGTACCAGTATTTGCATTTCTAATCATTTGTCACTTGGTTTATACTGCTCTATCCAGTAGCAGCATTAATGCTAGTGATGAGCGCAAGTGCTTGTTGCTCTGGAATGCCCCGAGTATCGTGGGTGCTCGAATGATCTGTTCAAGTACCGCAGGAATTGCCCGGGTTTTTCAGGCAATCCCCCTCATGCTCTGTGGCTGCTGGGACTCGAACATTTCACTCGACCACCCGCGATACTCTGTGCATACCCGAGCACCCTTGGCTAACTTGAGTAATGAGCACTTGTGCTCATCACTAATGAATTTATTTCTTGTCTTTAGGGAGAGACCTGTCAGTCTAGCTGAGCGGGCAAGGAGAAAGATGGCTGACCCATAACTGTGACTAGTCATTTTGTTCCCGGTTGCATTTTACACAGTTTCTCACTTAAAAACCCACAGTATTTCAGAGTTAAAGAGAACCAGTCAGCATGTTTTGCATGTTAAGGTGAAGACACTGCCATAATGACACTATTATACAGAATATGTTGATGCTTTTAGTGAAGAAATCTGCATGGTGGTTGTTCTTTAATCAGCATTTGAAGTTTAGTTGTAATAAGACTTTGGTGCATAGGGGTAAGACCTCGATGGGTTGTGCTTGCGCAGATTGATCTCCCTTCGGTCTTCAGTAAAATGGCGCAAGAGTGGCCACTGGCTCCACTGTACTGAAGACAGCTGGGAGGTCAGTCTGCGCATGCTCCATCACTGGCACTATTTTATTGAATACCGCCAGGAGATCAGTCTGTGCAAGCAGGAGGACAGCGCCAACGCTAACTTTCAAACAGGCAGATGCAGACACCAGAGGCAGGAGGAGGGGCTGCCCCAAGGGAATCTAATTTGTATAACAGCGCCATTATGGCCAGGCCTTTTAATTCCAACAAGCAAAATCATGCTGACAGGTTCTCTTTAAACGTATTAGTGTTTGTTACAGGAATCAGGCTGTGAATTAATTGACAGGTTCCCTTTAATAGGATAGTCCCTTAATAGTTTAACTAAAGTGAAAACCTGAAAGGTAAAATGACAATGGCTGGAAAAATACTTCAAGGATTCCATGAGATGGGAATAAAGAAAGTAAAAAAATAAATAGTTGTCCATAAAGGAACATGCAAGCCAACATTCCATCCGTTATCGCAGTTGTCTGGTCTAGTTCTTACCTTCTTTACACTGGAACATCTGTGCAGTGCTGAGCACTTCTAACTGTCCTCAGTTGTTTTTCATATCACAAAACATTGGTCAATATAAGAAGAAAAATCACATACAGCGGCAGAAATTGGAGGTCCAGTCATTTCAGATTTTTGCTACAGTTGAACAGGTTGTCCCTTTTCAGCAAATCTTTGTTCCTGGCAGCAGTTTATGAAATACCAGTCTCCTGTTTACTCACCGTCCACTGGCATAGCGAGAGTCTTTGGCTCTGCTCTACGTGGCCAGTATTGGCTGAGGTGCTGATGTCATTTCGACAGTGTTGCTGCCAATCGGTGTGCTCAGCAACTTTGCCAATGTAGACCGAGCGCACCCTTCAGAGCCTTTGAGCTCACCACTGGGGCTGCTGTGCTGTTAATGTGACTTCAGTGGCAGCCAGTACGGGACCACTGGGAGCAGCTCCAGAAAATTATAGATAGATAGATATAGAGATAGATTATATATATGAGAGATATAGATATATAGCCATCTGCAGCTATTGGCGATTGTTTTGAAATGGTACAACCTTTGTAAGCTAGGGATTGACCTATTAAAGGTAGCCTATACCATGATTCAGAGACTGGCCCCTGTATTATACGCTAAACTAATGTTATATAGAATTATAATACACACACAATTTTTGCATATGATCCTAATATTTGTGTTTATATAAACTGATGTATCCAGTTAGCATATTAACTTTGAAGATTTGAGGGTTTATTCTCATATAAAGTATTGTTTTGTATTTTTTTTCCCTACTAAGTTTTCCCAAGTCAAGATTATGCCAGTACTGTCACAAGCCATAAAGAGTCACTGAAAAAGGATGACCAACCTGTGGTGCAGAGCACTGGGTACAGAAACCGAACCAAGAGAGGAGTAGAGCGCGGAGGAAATTGTGAACGCCGCCTGTCCTTTCTGGTAATTAGACTGAATAAGTCAGTTAGAATCTCCGGGCTCGGACCATTTAGACCAGTGCTGAACAGCAGAGTATGTAAACGTTCTGTTTCCAAAGAGTGTATCGCGTATCTACAGGATAGATCACTGGTTTCCAACCTTTATTACTGTGAGAGCCACATTCAGCTCTGAGAAATGAGTCACATTTAGCGCCGCTTTCCCCACATTAACTGATATAAAGAAAGACATGCCTTCCCTAGAAAAAGTAAATTAAGACCCTGTGCCCCTTCCTTTGTAGGCAGAAGACTTACATCTTGCGCTGCCCACTCATTCAGTATTTTTACATAAAGCATACTTGCCACACTTTTGCACTTCTGGCTTCAAGAACCTCAGGGGCAGGGTCACTCTATAATTTTATCTCCAGCTTTCCATATTTATCCCCCCACCAAATAAATGAGTGTCGAGGGCTTCTCTTCTGTGCACGGCTGTTCAAAAAAAAAAAGTAACTATCTGCAGACCTGTTCCTCAGGCTAGACTTGTTACTAATGCACCAAGATGACAGCCGTGAGCCACAGATCATGGTCCCGCGAACCACATGTGGCTGCCGAGCCACAGGTTATGGGATAGATGATAAACTATGATCTGTGGAGATCTGACCTCTGGGATCTTTGCTTACCCCAAGATCTGATGATCTGCGTTTCCTGTGTAAATGGAGTGGGAGTGTGCGTGCGTGGCCACCACTCCATTCATTTCTTTGGGATTGAGGGCTATAGCCCTTTTGTCAGATCCATAGAATTGAATAGAACACTAGTTACACATTCTCACACATCTCAGCTATCCGGATTAGTTGGACTCCCATCAAATACAGATTCATCACATATTGTGTGAATAAAATAGATAAAATTGAAGAATTTAAAGAAAGCATATCAGTCACATAAAGCAGAATAATTCTAGACTGATTTTCTAGTACACATGCATTTTTCATGCAGGAAAAGAAAAAAACCTAGTCAGAGCCGAATTTACGCTTGTTTTGGTGTTTTTATTATTTTTTTATTTAAGACATTTTGTTCTCAATGAGGAAAAGCTGAAAGTTTTGACACCATACACTTTTTCAAGTTTCAATAATTTTCTTGTTACACTAAAACTGTTCTCTAATTGAAAACGCACGGAAATCACTCATCAAATATACTACATCTGAACAAGCCCAGCGGGAGCTCACTTAGGACCTACTTAGTTCATTTTTTTTTTTTAAGTTTTCTATAATATGAAATTTCTTATATGACTGATGGGAAAGTTTTATTTGAAAACTAAAAAGATAAGATGCCGTCAGAGAGAGGTGAGACTGTAACTTTACACCTGGTAACTTGGCATCAGTGACAACGTAGAAATACCTCCAAAGAGTACACGTGGAATAATGTGCGCACTATTGTAAAGCCACAGGGCTACATGTGAAGTAAAATAAGTCAGGATTGGGAGTATTCTTGAATGATCACCAATGAGAATTCAGTTTGGTGTATTCTTGGGCTAGACTTTGTGGGCGTCTTGTAGCATGTGCACCCCCAGTATACCACCACTGTAACAAGGAAGTTATAAAAAATACAGCTCTTTCCAAGCTGCTCGTTGCGGGACCCTAGGGGAGAAATCTGACCCCATTCACCTGCATAACCCAGCATACAGCAGTTTTTGGCCATGTGACTGGTGTTGTGGTGAAAATTACCTAGTAGCTCCAGTCTTAGAATATTATAAATGAACCATTTTAAAGGTGTCATTTGGCACCTATTACTTCCACATTATGGGAATAAATGAGCACCTGAAGTGATAACCCGGTCTCATGAGCGCCAGCGGGCATCATGTACCTGTCATGTTAATTACAGTAGATGCATGCACAATGCCTGGATTTCCTGTACTATGCCTGTCTGGCTGGTGGCCAGCGGACATTCTCTGGATATGGAAGTATGAGATGCTGAATAACCCCTTTATTATAAACTTTTCTTACATGGATTATCTAGAAAACAAAATTTGTTTGGGAGGGCACCACAACAAATATAAAGGGATACACCCAGAGTCAACACAAAAATATCAGAAATTATATGGAGAGAAAGCTGCAGACCAAAAACTGGGGATCACCGAAAAAGGTACAAAAATAATTTTATTGAATACAGGGCCGACACACATCATAAAAACAATTAAAAGTCAAACAACATGACAAATGGAAACCCAAAAAAGCTTATAATAAAGCTTAGGACTACCCCTCCCAAGGCCAGTACATAGATTTTATATTGTAGTTGGTACAGAGAATTAGTATACAAAATTCAACCAGCAAATGCTGATGACCATTAGATCAGTGTATACAGGTAACAATGAATAACTGTGCAAAATTACATGCTATAGAAATGAATAATCTGTACAATAAATACCTCTAAGTGGCGAAAAGCTACACCACATTGCACCACTACAACTGTACATCAAATACAACTTCAAATAGATAAGTAGCCACTCAATAGCACATCAAAGAAAACAGGCATCATAATTAACGCATATCTCAACCAGTGCCCAACAGATCTGCTGAGGAAACAATCCAGAACCCTGCTATAATAACAATTGAGTGACTAATACAGACCCAGTAAGTCACATAGTATGTGAATGGCCTGAGAATGGGGGAGCCCGTGGAGATGCCCACGGAGAATTTTGAATACTAATTCTCTGTACCAACTACAATATAAAATCTATGTACTGGCCTTGGGAGGGGTAGTCCTAAGCTTTATTATAAGCTTTTTTGGGTTTCCATTTGTCATGTTGTTTGACTTTTAATTGTTTTTATGATGTGTGTCGGCCCTGTATTCAATACAATTATTTTTGTACCTTTTTTGGTGATCCCCAGTTTTTGGTCTGCAGCTTTCTCTCCATATAATTTCAGATTGTCTAGAAAACCTGCATAATTAAAATATGAAGGTCAGGTATGTATTACTGTAAATGTTTTTGTCTGATGCTGGTAGTCAATTGTAGGGCCTAAGGCCTCTTTCACACTTCAGTTGTTTGGCGTCAGTCTAAAACCGCCAGTTTCCTCAAATAACGGATCCGTCATTTTTTTTTTGGTGGATCCGTTATTTTCCCATAGACTTGCATTGGCGACGGATTGTGACGGATGGTCGTCCGTTCCATCCGTCATGCGACGGATTCGTCGAAATTTGGCGGACGTTGTCTAGACATAGACGGACATTGAAACGTTTTTTGTCAATGCCGAAATGACGGTTTGCGGCGGATCCGTCGCGTCCGTCATTCCATAGAATGGCCGCCTATGGGCGACAGATCCGTCGCGACCGTCATTTCGGCGGATCCGTCGCCCTAATCCGCTTTTGCAATTGCGCATGCTCCAAAAAGTAGATACTTTTCCCAGACAACCCCCAAGTAACGGATCCGTCAAAAAAACGGATCCGTTGGAACCGTTTTCTCAACAATTGTGACGGAACCGTCGATCCGTCACTATGTCGGAGCAGACTGACGCCAAACAACTGAAGTGTGAAAGAAGCCTTACTCCTCATTTAGGGGATTTTATCTTGCGGCCTCTTCTGAGTTGCACAGAATGGATGGCTGTCCTAGCGAATATTGTTTGTGTACCCAGAATTTGTTCTATGTGCCATTGTTCTCATTTTAAACAATCGCTGTACGCCATGTAAGCGTTGCCTTAGTTAGTCTGATTTATTTTGAGCTCCCTTTTGTTCTGCCCTTATCCATTACTCTACGACCTTTCTTTTCATCCTTGCAAAATTATTTTTGGAAAGCGATGTCCTCAGTCTTGAAGTTTGTAGTCTTTGTAAAAGTGACCTTTTTAAATTGCTTTTGCTTGCGTTGGTCAAAATAGACTCCAGATACATCAGATTTTCAGTGGAATTTGGAGAATCGTGCCATTTTTGTTTTTAATGCGCTGTGCAATGCAAAAATTAAAGAGTGACTATAATTCCGCAGATTTAATGTGGCTGACTAATAAGACATACTGGGAATATCTACTTTATGTAAAGATCTGCACTTTGCAGAGCTACAAGTTTAATAATGTAAGTGTTTGCATTAAAGTGTACTGGACCTAAAATTCCTCCAAACCTCTGATTATTTGACCATTGAGTGTCAGGATTCCCTTGTTCACTGGTTAAAAGGGGCACCGGGTAGTGAACCAGGCACAAAACCTGGTGATTCTTTGCAGGCTTTAGATCTCTGGGAATAAATGCACTTTGAACTTAAAAAATAAATCTGAAAGTAAGGTTTTTCAGCGATGAACTTTCCTGACGTCTATCGTCCTGAAGAGCAGAATTAGTAACCGGAACGTTGCATATAGAATCCTGCCCTGAAGGATTAGTTTGATGTACAGTGTCATCAGCAGTCCCCGATTAACAGAACAATAAAGGACATCACATTCTAAACTCTGGACCTCTGTGTTTTCACCTTGAAATGTGCGAATTGCCTCTTCAGAGAAGAAATCTCACGCTGGTATAGGCAGTCGCTACAGTAGGTCGATAGAAACCACTGGTGACTGGCGCATTGAATAGTTTCAAATGGGAGAACAACGGATGACTAATGAACGGAATCCGTTTTCCATAAGCTTCAATGGTAAAAAAACAAACCATAAACTGATCCCACTACAATTAGTTTTTTAAAAATAGATAGAAAGTTGTGTCTGCACAACTTTTTGCCAACAGGTTGCTGCTGGATCCATTCTAATGGATGACTACTGGACCTGTGAACATAGCCTAAATCTTCTGTGTTAAGGCAATATTTCTGAGACTGCACTGCTGAGGGACTCAATTGACATTGAGTAATTTCATACAGTAGAATGACTATATTTTTTGTACGTCTTATTGGGGGACACAGTGGGATGGGATAGTCTGCTGCCACCTGGGGGCTGACACTATTATTGCAATTAAATAAAATTGGCTTCTCCCCCGCAGACTATACTCTGCCGGCTTCCTCTGTTAAGTGTAGTGTGAGTTGAAGGCAAGGTTTGTCTCAGACCTGCCTTTGGTTAGGTGCTAACCACTTTGTTTTTTTTCTGAATGGTTGTCTCAGGGTTAACAAGTGTAATTGTTTACTCTGTTTCATCCATGTAGCAACTAAGTACTGGATCTGTGCAGAGGGCAGGTGCTGCTGCTGGCGGTTCTACTCTTCCAGCTGGTCCCTTGGCCTTGGCAGGTCAGGGTTAGACTGGTGGTGGGAAGGAGTGGTCCATTGCAGCGCTGCCCAGACCCTTTTCTCTCTCGGGATTTGCTCCCCTCAGATTCCTTCCTTGATGCATATCAGATGGAAAATGGTGGCTAGTTTGGTATTGGCAGTGGACACCTCTCTGGGAGTTACAGCTGTGCCGCCCAACAACCTCCCCTTACTGAAACCGTTTTTTTTTTTTTTTGTTTAGGAAAGATAAGCACGTGATTAGATCCTCTTTTTTATTTTTTATTTTTTAAAGCATGTGGCGTTTACTTAGGTGTTTCAGAAAGCATGGAAGCACCCAGACAGACGCTTTCAGAATCATAGCCATATGGAGGTGTTATATCTAAGGACGAGGACGAGTGAATAGCTATAGCGCTTACCGAATAGCTGCCTGGGAACCCGGATACCTGGAGCGCTGCCGATATTCAGCTGTTCGGCACCCAACAAACAGGCTCTCCATGCATGTGACTGTCACACAGCCGCGACACATGCAGCTGCGGTGCCGAACAGCTGATTATCTGTTGTTGGCTGGTTCCCAGGATCTGGGATTAACCGATGTTGCTGATCAAATTGCACAGGCAGGGAGGTACAATGCTGTGCAAATTAATTAAGACAAAGCAAAAAAACACATTTTTGAATATTTAATAATAAAATGTTATAATGCACTGTTACATGCTAATTTTAGTAAGATATATGTCCTCCTTTATCAGATATGCGATTTTCAATGCATTTTGGCATTGATTCTACCAAGTTTTTGCATACATTCTTCAATTCTTCATCATGGAGCCACACTTGTATGGCATGGTTTATCATGCGTTCTTTGGTTGTACAGTCCATTTTTCCAAGACGTCTCTTCACAATGCTCCACAAATTTTCTATAGGATTTAAGTCTGGTGAATTGCCAGGCCAGTCCAGCACTTTTACTTTATTTTCTTCCAGGAATTTTTTCACTTGGAATTGTGGCATGGAGCCAAATCTTGTTGGAATGTCCCTTCAAATTTACGCCTGAATGGCACAATGAAACGTTTTAAAACGTCTATGTATTTGGATGAATTCATCATACCATCAACAGGAAATAAGCTCCCTGTACCATCAGCTGTAAAAAAAAAAAAAAAAAAAAAAAAAAGCCCCAAAACATCTGTTTTTGAGGGTGTTTTACAGTTTGTTGAATATGATCAAATCGTAGTGGTTCATTTTTGCTTCTTCTAACAACACTTGTTCTGTACCCTTGAACAAAAAGATGGGTTTCATCACTGAAAATTACCTTTTTCCACTGGCTAGTTGAGCAAGATTTATTTATTATATATTAAAACTGGTTTTAATCACTGACTGGTAACCAACTTACGATTTTACTTAAAAAATGCTGTGTCCCATTTAATTTGCACAGCACTGTATCTCTGTTCAGCATCCTTGGATGTGGTGGAGTGCTCTTCCCAGGCGGCAAGTAATTGTGTCAAAACTTGCTGCGTGCTGTGGCTCAATGTATGCAGGGTGGACTTGGCTTCAAAGAAATCTTTAACAGGTCTACCTTTTCAAGGGTCTCGCATATTTGAGACCAGGTTATGCAAGGTTATTTCAGACGCAACAGGCGCTAGAAGCACCCTGCTTTCTCAGTCTAGGGCCAGCTTTCCCTTTTCGGAGGTGTGAGACCTTGCAAGTTTGTACCTTTCGCTAGTTTCTTGCACTGAATGAGTCAGGCTGGCAGGTTAGACTAAAGGTCTCCTAGGAGCCAAGGAGAGCTACCTTTATGGAGCGACACTTGCTAGACACCCCCTCTGGGTCCACAGGTGGTAGAATTGTTTGCTTTCCCACAAACAAAAGTTCATTTTAATCAGTAGATTTGGAAATAAGAATAAGTTCCACAATTGGATGTGATTTAAAAAAAAAAGTTTCTGCGCTGGGATAATCTTATAAATGTGCCCATGCTGAGTACTGTGTAATGGCTTTGTCTGACCGTACAGGAACATGGTCATACCACATCTCCTGGGCAGGGGAGGAAGCAAACCAGTATACAGGCATTACAGCATGGGATCACAGCTGATTCTTTCTGTGTGGTAAAACATTTCACTGCCTGTTTTTAAACAAGGTTTTACTGCAAAGAAATAATTATTTGTGATCCCCTGCTGTAATGCCTGCGTACTCTTTTGCTTCCTCCCCTGGTCAGGAGCTGTGATATGATCAGACCATGTCCCTGCACGGTCAGACACAGCCATTACACAGTACATAGCAGGGGCACATTTATAAGATTATCTCGGCACAGGAACATATTTGCTTAAACAAATCCAATTGTGGAAATTATTTCAAGTTATATTGATTTTGTTCTTGGGTAACGCCACTTTAAGAGCCAGTTTCGATCAAGCGATAACCTCTCTCTTTCAAGCAGGGGTGATTTGTAATTGTCCCGACTTCAGAGCGCATCACAGGGTTTTATTCAAACCTACTCGTTATCCCCAAAATACGTGGCTTGATGCTTCCTAATTTAGATTTCAGGCACTTGAACAGATGCTTTCGGCTAGGTCACTTCAGGAGTCGCCCTGGTCAGTGATTGTATCCATGGAAACCAGAAAGTTTCTTTCTTCAGTAGATATTTGAGATGCTTAGGCTACTTTCACACTAGCGTTAACTGCAATACGTCGCAAATGCGTCGTTTTGCCGAAAAAACGCATCCTGCAAAAGTGCTTGCAGGATGCGTTTCTTCAGCATTGACTAAAATTAGCTACGCATTTGCGACGCATTGTCACACGTCGCAACCGTCGTGCGACGGTTGCGCCGTGTTGTGGCGGACCGTCGGGACCAAAAAACGTTACATGTAACGTTTTTTGCTCCCGACGGTCCGCTTTTTCCGACCGCGCATGCGCGGCTGGAACTCCACCCCCACCTCCCCGCACTTCCCCGCACCTCACAATGGGGCAGCGAATGCGCTGGAAAAATGCATCCGCTGCACCCGTTGTGCGGCGGAGACAACGCTAGCGTCGGTGACCTCGGCCCGACGCACTGCGACGGACCGAGCCCGACGCTAGTGTAAAGAAGCCTTATTTGCATGTGTCAATTTTTCCCGCCCATCAGCTATTTCTTTGCTTTGCAGTCAGTCAGAATCACTCTCCATTCAGGGCTCTCCCATTCAGGGCTGGCCACAGCGCCCCAGGATATTTACAAAGATCCTGGAATTCTGGCATTACTAGTGTCCATGGGAATAATTGTTTTCTCCTATCTGGGCGACATTCTTGTCAAAGCACCATCCTTTGCTCAAAATCTAGAGAGCTTACATATCGTTCTTCAGTCCCTGGAGCGATTTGGTTGGATTGTCAACAGGACAAGGTCTGTTTTCTTTCTAACACAGTGGCTACTTTTTCTGGGATTGAGACTCGACACCTTTCAGTCCTCGGTATTTCTTCCAGAGGAAAAGAGATAATCTCTTCAGTCTTCCATCAGAACTTTGAACTGACCAGGTAGACATTCCCATCTTTTTTGTACGAGGGTCCTGGGAAAGATGGTTGTGACTTTCAAGTTGGTGTCGTTTACTCATTTTTGCTCAAGTCCTCTACAGAACATGCTCCTAGCACCTTGTGACAGATCAATACAGTCCCTGGATTTGCTTATTTGTCTTCCCTTTCATTGCTACCAGTCTCTCAGATGGCGGTTGACGTCACACCTGTTTATCTTAAGGATGCTCTCTTTGTTCCATTCAGTTGCAAGTGCTCACCACGGATGTCATACTATCTGTTTGGAGAACCACTTTCCGTCTCTTGACGGTCCAAACGCTTTGGAGCAGGCAAGAAAGACTGCTCCCAATCAACGCATTTGAGTTCAGAGCTATCCGTCTGGCTCTTTTACATTGGCAGCACCTACTCCAGGGATTGCTGATTAGAGTTCAGTCAGAAAATGCTACTGCTGTGGCCTTTATCAATCGCCAAGGGGGCACATGAAGCCCATCAGTTATGGCGGAAGTAGCAGGTATTCTGGAGTGAGCAGAGGTCAACGTTCCTCTTAATTTCTGCAGTTTATATACCAGTGGTAGACAACTGGGAGCCAAACTTTTTAAGTTGCCAGCAGCTACCCACAGAGTAGGCTTTTCACCCAGAGGTGTTCAGGCTGATCTGTCGACGGTAGGGTATACCTGATGTACATCTATTGGCAACCAGACTAAGTCACAAGGTACCAAAATTTGTAACAAGGTCTCTTTGGATCGACAGGCGACATCCTGGTAATCTCCCCAGGTCCCAGTTCACCTTGCCTTCTCTTTACACCTTTACCCCTTCTACCCAGACTTCTCTAAAAGATCAGGGTAGAAGGTGTTCCAGTCATTCTCATTGCTCCAAATTGGCCTCGGAGTGCCTGGTATTCAGATTTTATCAATCTTCTGGCTCATGTCCCATGGGCTCTTCCAGACCTTCTGTCCCAGGGTCCGTTCTTCCTTCTGAATTTACTAGTTCTTAATTTGATGGTGTGGCTATTGAAGCCACAATTTTTGAGGACTGCAGATCTGTCTGGATAAGTCATCCATACTATGATTAGAGCTCGGAAGCCATCCTCGTTGTGAGTTTACCATAGCACTTGGAGGACTTATTTTCTCTGGTGTGAGTCTAACAGTACTTCACCTATAGTGTTTTTTTCCCCTTGCCAGTGCTGACCTCCTTACAGTTGAGTGGAAGCAGGGGTGGCGCATAACTTCCTCAAGGGTCTGGTATCTTCCCTGGCTATTCTGTTTCAGAGGGATTTAGCATTCTTACACCAGGTTAAGACTTTTCTCCAGGGGCTGGCACATGTTGGGCCACTCATCTGGTCCCTTTGGACTCTTGGGACCTTAATCTTGTGTTGGAGGCTCTTCAGTTCTTCAGGTCTTTTTTTTTTTTTTTTTTAAGGTAGCTTCCCTTATAGCCATTACTTCAGTTAGGAGGGTCTCTGAGCTTGCGGCACTATCTTGTCACTCCCCTTACTCTATTCTCCATCAGGCTAAGGTAGTGTTGAGGCCGGTTCTGTCTTTTCTCCCTTAAGTAGCTTTACTTTTTTACTTTAATGAAGATTATTGTTTTACCTTCCTTTTTGTCCAGCACCTTCTCATCCTAGGGAGAAGGCTCAGCACAGCTTGGACGTTGTTAGAGCAGTAAAATATTATTTATTGGCTACTGCGTCATTTAGGCACTCCGATTCCTTGTTTGTTATACCACAGAGGCCCCGTAAGGATCAAGCCGCTTTTAAAGTGACCATTGCTTGCGGCATCAAGTCTGCTATTGTGCAGCCTTTTAAGCATAAGGCTAGGGAGGCCCCATTAAAGATTATGGTGGTAGGACCTTCCTGGGAGGTTTGTCATCAGGCAGTGGATTTGCAGCTCTGTAAAGCAGCTACTTGGGCATCTGTGCATAGTTTTTTTTTTTCTGCAGCAAAACCTGATCTGTCTTTGTGGTATTTCCTGAAGAAGAAGTCATGATGACTTCGAAAACGCGTAGAATAAACGACCATCATCCTTTAACCATATTTTGCATTCTGAATTGTCTGGCAGCGCGGATATTATCTCCCTGGATAATAACTCTAAAGAAAATGTCATATATTTCTCATAAAAAAATATAGTGATTTATTGGATTGTCCATCAAAAAGCATCATAGCAGCAAAACATATCATAGGTGAAATGGTTAAAAAGAGATTGTCCATTTGTCCATATCAAAGTTTGTTCCCCATCTTTCCTGAGATTCTGAATGGTAAATGGCGTCTGTCTCTGTCATGGAGTAGAATTCACCAAGAAGCACATGGCTACTAGCTATTCATTCTGTCTTTGTGGAGTCTTTAGTCCGTAGAGTGAAGGAGGAGGCAGGAGAAGGCCCCAAGTGACAGCCCCCACCGAACTAAGAGCCGTAGATATACAGTAGATGTCCCATAGAGCACGTGTTCTCTCTATATGGTGTTAACTTTTACTCTGAGCTAAATATACAGAAGTAGCATTTGT
Organism: Ranitomeya variabilis; assembly: GCF_051348905.1. NCBI lineage: Eukaryota > Metazoa > Chordata > Amphibia > Anura > Dendrobatidae > Ranitomeya > Ranitomeya variabilis. The sequence continues at coordinate 501,059,346 of NC_135235.1, forward strand.
AATGTCAGCCAAACATTCCACGAGGCTCAGTACAGAATTGAGAAGAATAATAAAAATTAAATAATTAATATTTAACAGTGGGTTTGTGGTTTTAATTACTGTGGGTCATCATGCAGATTGTCTATATTTATTGAAGCTAATCCAAATGAGGTTTCCATGCAGAAGACTCTTCAATTAATGACATATAATGACTTAACATGAAAATGCATTGATGCTCTGCAACTCAGTTGACCAATAGGTGGAGAGAGCACCCTCCTTCTGTGAACCACATAGATGCTGAAGTCTTTGTTGACTGCTGCATTTTAGGGGTTAAAATGTTTGAATTGGTGCTGATTTTCAGCATGAACCAAGTCCCAATGATCGTGTGGGTAGAGCAGCGGTTTTTGCAGGATGAACAAGATTTATATATCTTTAGAAGCATCATGATATATGTATGTGTGTATATATATATCGAGTGGGAATTAAACCCTACACATGACGGATATTGACACATACAAAGCAAGAATGAATCAAATTACAAATGTTGTTTTTTCTTGTTAATCTTTTTCTGCCCCATGACAGTCTAGAGTACTGCGCTTCTCTACTGATCTATATGTTTTTATGCACAAGTACGAAGGAAACTTGATACTTCTGTGTAAATGGGGAGGAGGGGGTGACATTAGAAATTTTCATAAGCAAAAGAGCTGAATGAAGTCCCCGATACCTTTGTTGAACAGGCTTTACCTTGCCTCCACAGTCTTGCTCTGGATAAGCCTATTTGCAGCAGCCTTGAGCTGTGTGTTCTTGCCTGTCTTGAGCTCACGTGATGTGATATCTGCCAGCTCAGACTGTTCTTCTTCCTCGGACAGTTTAATTTTCTTTGGCTGCCTGCTCAAACATCTAAATTGGTATTTGGAGATCTCTTGATCCATGGAGACTGCACAGCTCTTTTAACTATCAGTGCACAGCCAGGAAGCCACTTTACCTTTAGGCCAGGGAAGAGTGTTGATTTTTTTCCCCCCCTGTATCCTTAGGATTGCAGAAACTCATGGAAGAGCGTAAAATAGTAATGACAGGGTAAGATGCAAACAGGTAAAAATAAAAAGTTTCCCCCCAGATATAGCTTGATCACACGTATCAGAGTAGATGGCTAAAACAAAGTATGAATATGGACTTATCCTGCAATTTTGTATTTACTGTTCAAGCTTTGATCTACTAGATCAGACATGGAGGTAAATGAATACATAGTGGGCAGTAAAGTTACCAAGGCCAGTATAGTATCATGCATACACTACCGTTCCAAAGTTTAGGGTCACTTAGAAATTTCCTTATTTTTGAAAGAAAAGCAGTTTTTTCCAATAAGGCTAACCTTAAATGAATCAGAGATACACTCTATACATTGTTAATGTGATAAATGAATATTCTATCTGCAAACGTCTGGTTTGTAATGCAATATTTTCATAGGTGTATAGAAGCCCATTTCAAACAACCATCACTCCAGTGTTCTTATGGTACTTTGTGTTTGCTAACTGTGTAAGAAGGCTAATGGATGGTTAGAATACCCTTGAAAACCCTTGTGCAAGTATGTTAGCACCGCTGAAAACATCTTGGCTGATTAGCGAACCTATAAACCTGACCTTCCTTTTGAGCTAGTTGAGAATCTGGAGCATTACATTTGTTGGTTCCATTAAACTCTCATAATGGCCAGAAAAAAGTACTTTCATGTGAAACTCGATAGTCTATTCTTGTTCTTAGAAATGAAGGCTATTCCATGCAAGAAATTGCCAAGAAACTGAAGATTTCCTACAACGGTGTGTACTACTCCCTTCAGAGGAGAGCACAAACAGGCTCTAACCAGAGTAGATAGAGAAGTGGGAGGTTCCGCTGCACAACTGAGCAGCAAGACAAGTACATTAGAGTCTGTAGTTTGCAAAATCGACGCCTCACAGGTCCTCAACTGGCAGCTGCATTAAATAGTACACACAAAATGCCAGTGTCAACGTCCTACAGTAAAGAGGCGACTCTGGGATGCTGGCCTTCAGGGCAGAGTGGCAAAGAAAAAGCCATATCTGAGAGTGGCTAATAAAAGGAAAAGATTAATACGGGCAAAAGAACACAGACATTGGACAGAGGAAGATTGGAAAAAAGTGTTATGGACAGACGAATCCAAGTTTGAGGTGTTTGGATCATACAGAAGAACATTTGTGAGATGCAGAACAACTGAAAAGATGCTGGAAGAGTGCTTGATGCCATCTGTGAAGCATAGTGGAGGTAATGTGATGGTTTGGGGTTGCTTTGGTGCTGGTAAAGTGGGAGATTTGTACAAGGTAAAAGGGATTTTGAATAAGGAAGGCTATCACTCCATTTTGCAACGCCATACCCTGTGGACAGCGCTTGATTGGAGCCAATTTCATCCTACAACAGGACAATGACCCAAAGCACACCTCCAAATTATGCAAGAACTATTTCGGGAAGAAGCAGGCAGCTGGTATTCTATCTGTAATGGAGTGGCCAGCGCAGTCACCAGATCTCAACCCCATTAAGCTGTTGTGGGAGCAGCTTGACCGTATGGTACACAAAAAGTGCCCATCAAGCCAAACCAATTTGTGGGACGGGCTTCTGGAAGCATGGGGTGAAATTTCTCCAGATTACCTCAGCAAATCAACTGCTAGAATGCCAAAGGTCTGCAATACTGTAATTGCTGCAAAGGGAGCATTCTTTGACGAAAGCAAAGTTTGAAGGAGAAAATTATTATTTCAAATAAAAATCTTTTTTTCGAACACCTTGTCAATGTCTGGACTAGATTTTCAATTCATTTAGCAACTCATTTGATTAATAAAAGTATGAGTTTTCGTGGAAAACACAAAATTGTCTGAGTGACTTGAAACTTTGCAACCGTAGTGTATATCCTCACAATTCTAATAGGAGCCATGCAAGATACTCTTCAGTCATCTCATGGTTACCCGCTACTACTGCAGTGCCTAATGTCCACTAGTGTAGCTGTGGCAGAGCTATCTTTGTGTATATGTAAGGCAGATGGGGCAGGAGATGTACAGGTCCTTCTCAAAAAATTAGCATATAGTGTTAAATTTCATTATTTACCATAATGTAATGATTACAATTAAACTTTCATATATTATAGATTCATTATCCACCAACTGAAATTTGTCAGGTCTTTTATTGTTTTAATACTGATGATTTTGGCATACAACTCCTGATAACCCAAAAAACCTGTCTCAATAAATTAGCATATCAAGAAAAGGTTCTCTAAATGACCTATTACCCTAATCTTCTGAATCAACTAATTAACTCTAAACACATGCAAAAGATACCTGAGGCTTTTAAAAACTCCCTGTCTGGTTCATTACTCAAAACCCCCATCATGGGTAAGACTAGCGACCTGACAGATGTCAAGAAGGCCATCATTGACACCCTCAAGCAAGAGGGTAAGACCCAGAAAGAAATTTCTCAACAAATAGGCTGTTCCCAGAGTGCTGTATCAAGGCACCTCATTGGTAAGTCTGTTGGAAGGAAACAATGTGGCAGAAAACGCTGTACAACGAGAAGAGGTGACCGGACCCTGAGGAAGATTGTGGAGAAGGACCGATTCCAGACCTTGGGGAACCTGAGGAAGCCGTGGACTGAGTCTGGTGTGGAAACATCCAGAGCCACCGTGCACAGGCGTGTGCAGGAAATGGGCTACAGGTGCCGCATTCCCCAGGTAAAGCCACTTTTGAACCATAAACAGCGGCAGAAGCGCCTGACCTGGGCTACAGAGAAGCAGCACTGGACTGTTGCTAAGTGGTCCCAAGTACTTTTTTCTGATGAAAGCAAATTTTGCATGTCATTCGGAAATCAAGGTGCCAGAGTCTGGAGGAAGACTGGGGAGAAGGAAATGCCAAAATGCCTGAAGTCCAGTGTCAAGTACCCACAGTCAGTGATGGTGTGGGGTGCCATGTCAGCTGCTGGTGTTGGTCCACTGTGTTTCATCAAGGGCAGGGTCAATGCAGCTAGCTATCAGGAGATTTTGGAGCACTTCATGCTTCCATCGGCTGAAATGCTTTATGGAGATGAAGATTTCATTTTTCAGCACGACCTGGCACCTGCTCACAGTGCCAAAACCACTGGTAAATGGTTTACTGACCATGGTATTACTGTGCTCAATTGGCCTGCCAACTCTCCTGACCTGAACCCCATAGAGAATCTGTGGGATATTGTGAAGAGAAAGTTGAGAGACGCAAGACCCAACACTCTGGATGAGCTTAAGGCCGCTATTGAAGCATCCTGGGCCTCCATAACATCTCAGCAGTGTCACAGGCTGATTGCCTCCATGCTGCCACGCCGCATTGAAGCAGTCATTTCTGCCAAAGGATTCCCGACCAAGTGTTGAGTGCATAACTGAACATTATTATTTGATGGTTTTTTTGTTTATTAAAAAACACTTTTATTTGATTGGACGGGTGAAATATGCTAATTTATTGAGACAGGTTTTTTGGGTTATCAGGAGTTGTATGCCAAAATCATCAGTATTAAAACAATAAAAGACCTGACAAATTTCAGTTGGTGGATAATGAATCTATAATATATGAAAGTTTAATTGTAATCATTACATTATGGTAAATAATGAAATTTAACACTATATGCTAATTTTTTGAGAAGGACCTGTAAATTGGAAAGACACTTTAAATAGGTTGTCCTCCTTGTAACTTTACGCGTCTCAGCCTATGGAATGCTAAAAGTAACAAACTGAGCTTTTATTTACCGTTCCTATGACCAGTGCTGGCTGCTTCGGTCTTTGTTGATCAGTTGCAGCAGTGACATCACATGTGCAGCGTTTGTAACTGCTGCAGTTGATCAAAAGGTTGGCCTACTGGTTGTGCCAATGTAAAAACCCACTAATTGCCTGCAGTGCTGTAGACTTGTGTTGAACAATGCAGTGACGGAGAGTCAGCACTGGACTCAGGGAAGGGGGAGAAAGCTCATTTTTGTTATTTTATACTTCCAAAGCTGCTGTCACACATTCAGTATTTGGTCAGTATTTTACCTCAGTATTTGTAGCCAAAACCAGGAGTGGGTGATAAATACAGAAGTGGTGCATATGTTTCTATTATACTTTTCCTCTATTTGTTCCACTCCTGGTTTTGGCTTACAAATACTGATGTAAAATACTGACCAAATACTGCTAGTGTGACGGCAGCCTAAGACTGCAGTGATAAAAGTTGAGGTCAAGCCTTTAAGTTCAGTGGTTCAGCATGACATCTAAAAAGTCAACAGCTGCATAATTCATCATGGAAACCACCAAGAAATGTCTGAAAGTCCATAGGGGTTTCATACCTGTAAACCGCTAGGGGGGCACCCATGTTGGCATGCATTCCTTGTAGGCCCATTGCTTTATCACACAGCAAGAAGTATATGTAGCTCAGAAGAGCCTGCTGGATCCTTTCAGGACTCCATACTACAGTGTGCTTATGGAAAATTGCCGTGTACTAAATCTTAAAGGCTGGATTCACATTGTATCTCAAACTATTTCTGCATCTGGAGATCAGTGCATTTTCCATAACGCTATATGGCTGATATGTTGTCATTGGTCAGGTTTTTAAGTTGACTGAAGCTATAAGCAGCTTGTGTAGGTAGCTGTATGGCCATGTACTGCAGGCCATTAACCATAAAACTGTATTTAGCTGCTGACAATTTAAAACCTGCACCAATCTCCATGTTTGTACGGTTTGCGTCATAGCAAATGCACATTAGCCAGTGTGCGCGACCACAATTTGTCTCTTCCCATATAGTGGAAGCACTTGATGATACTTTTACACAAATTCTCAACATTTTCTAGATTTTTTTCACAATTTATCCCAAGATTTATATATCTAATGATGACTATTGGGTGATGTTTAATATGTTAATAGGGTCATAATAGAGCTTAATTTCACAGCTTATATTCTTTGAACCCAACAGTGTCAGTGTCTCCATCTGTAGATGGTGTCCACCAGGAGGCTCTCTAGAAACGTATTAAGTTAAATCTTTTATTTGCCCATATACCAGTTGTTAAAGCAATTAGCTGCTAAAACTCATTAAGTACAGTGAAGCCGTCAGCAATTAGTACTTCAGAGCACTAGCATATCCTTAATAACCCCACAGGATCTCATCTCCAGAGATGCAACACAAACTGCAGAGAGGAGGAACTCATTTATACCACTAACATATTCAATCAATAAACCATGAGCGGAATATCAAGACAGGGCTCTGTGTCCATGCTGTCCTTATAAAATCCCTCAGTCCAACCTCTAGCGTATTGCACTTATGTATGGATTTACTAGACATAAAAAAAAATATCTATGAATCAAGTATAATGTAAATCTGTGAATGCTTGAGCAGATTCTTTCTACTTCCTGAAGAGCAGCGTTCTCTGAGACTATGGTCTCTGCATGAAGTGCATTTCTTGCCTTTTTAATAGAATCCGAATTATTCTGCAGTCCTGCCTGGCCTACTGTGTTATTGGGGTTGTCCTACTGGTGTTCTTTTGATTCCCTCCAGGAACAACCCCTTAAAGCAGATCTGTCACCAGAATGCACAGTAGGTACTGCATACATTAATAAATAGGCCTATTATTTGTAAGGCTTGTGTTCTTATTTCGAAATTCCAAAATGGCTATATAATTCTTTTTGAAAGTTTAAGCTTGGTCTTCACCCAGCTTGCTTGATTGCTCCTCAGGGTCCCTCCTCTGCTGCTGAGATCACACTAAAGACAATCAGTTGTCAGTCAGTCTGCAGGGGCGGAGGCGGATTACACTTGGATTCTTGAGTTCTTACTTTACAGTTAGACTTACGAAATGCTATATATTTTTTTTAAATCAGATTTTTATTAAAACAAATGTCAAAAGTTACAGCAGAACATTTGGCATTAAACAGATCCTTATATATCAGGTACAATAATAGCAAGCATACAAACCAATGTTCATATGTTTTATAAACCAAATTCTGCCCCCCTCCCCACAACCAAATATCCCTTTTCCCCTCTCCCCTTTGTGGTGTGCAAAGCTGATTCCCCCCCCCCCCCCCCTTTGATTTTAGGTAGTTGCAGCTTTTCCAACTTTATTCTGGGGACCCCTCTTTTCCACATTAGATCTCTAAATATATTATGTATTTTCCTGAACCAGTACTTAGGAATCCAGTTTTCCCCAAGCACTCACTTTATTCCTCATTTTGGTTACCAGAGAGCTGAGATTTAAAGGGGTATAATCCTGTGGCTTTCTGGTAATGTAACCTAGGCATTTAAATTTCTGTACCACAGGAATATTTGACAGACCCACCCAAACAGAGGTGTCCATAGTATCTAAAGGAAGCCGAGCATACCTTGACCAATTTGTAGTCCGGTCTGAAAAGGTTCCAAATCTTTCAATTGTATCCATTATATTTGGAAGAGAGATGTTTGAATTATTAACAAACAATAAGTCATTGGCGTTGAAGGCAATCCTTTCCTCTTTGCTCCTGTACTTTAAAGGAGTTCTCCCACCAACAAATTGCATGTTAATCAATAGATCTTGGAATAATAATAATAATTTCCACTATAACGTGTTTAAAAAATGTTCTTGTGCTAAAATAATGTTGTATACACTATGTTCCAAATTATTATGCAAATTACATTTTTCTCGGATTTTCCTAAATGGTCAGTGTAAATGACAGTCAGTCTAATAAAAGTCATCACCCGTTAGAGTATACATCGAATTTTATTGAAGCAACCTCCCAATGATAACAGTATAATCTCCAAAATGAATAAAAACTCAAAATGCACTGTTACAAATTATTAGGCACAGTAGTATTTCTAAACATTTGATATGTTTTAAAGAACTGAAAATGCTCATTTGTGGAATTTGCAGCATTAGGAGGTCACATTTACTGAACAAAAAAGCTATTTAACTCCAAAACATCCTAACAGGCCAAGTTACATGTTAACATAGGAGCCCTTCATTGATATCACCTTCACAATTCTTGCATCCATTGAACTTGTGAGTTTATGGAGAGTTTCTGCTTGTATTTCTTTGCATGAAGTCAGAATAGCCTCCCAGAGCTGCTGTTTTGATGTGAACTGCCTCCCACCCTCATAGATCTTTTGTTTGATGATACTCCAAAGGTTCTCTATAGGGTTGAGGTCAGGGGAAGATGGTGGCCACGCCATGAGTTTATCTCCTTTTATGCCCATAGCAGCCAATTACTCAGAGGTATTCATTGTCATGCATGAAGATGATTTTGTTCCTGAAGGCACGTTTCTGCTTTTTAGACCATGGAAGAAAGTTGTCAGTCAGAAACTCTATTTACTTTGCTGAGGTCATTTTCACACCTTCAGGAACCTTAAAGGGCTCTGCCAGCTGGTTCCCCATGATTCCAGCCCAAAACATGACTCCTCCACCTCCTTGCTGACGTCGCAGCCTTGTTGGGACATGGTGGCCATCCACCAACCATCCACTACTCCATCCATCTGGACCATCCAGGGTTGCTCGACACTCATCAGTAAACAAGACTGTTTGAAAATTAGTCTTCATGTATGTCTGGGCCCACTGCAACCGTTTCTGCTTGTGAACACTGTTTAGGAGTGGCCGAATAGTAGGTTTATGCACCACAGCACGCCTTTGAAGGATCCTACACCTTGAGGTTCGAGGGACTCCAGACGCACCAGCAGCTTCAAATAACTGTCTGCTGCTTTGTAATGGTATTTTGGCAGCTGCTCTCTTATTCCAATGAATTTGTCTGGCAGAAAACTTCCTCATTATGCCTTTATTTGCATGAACTCTGTCTGTGCTCTGTTTCAGTCACAAATCTCATCAGAGTTAGATGATCACTCTTAAGTTTTCGTGAAACATCAAATTTTTTCATACCTTGTCCAAGGCATTGCACTATTTAACGCTTTTCAGCAGCAGAGAGATCCTTTTTATTTCCCATATTGCTTGAAACCTGTGACCTGCATAATAATGTGGAACATCATTTTTGAGTAGTTTTCCTTTAATTAGAATCACCTGGAAAACTAATTATCACATGTGCTTAAGATTGATTTCAGTGATTCATTGAGCCCTGAGACACAATACCATCCACGAGTTTATTTGAAAAACAAAACAATTACATCTTTATGACACTTAAATCCAATTTGCATAATAATTTGGAACACAGTGTATGTTCCCCTGCTATGCACTGTGTATTGTCTGTGTCTTACCGTATAGGAACATGGTCTGATCATATCACAGCTCCTGGGCAGGAGAGGACGTAAGAGTATACAGACATTTAAAGGGAATTTTCTTATGCACCAGAAGTCTAACCTCCCTCGAGTTACAGTATTTGAAAACCGAGTATTAGCTGAATCCCCCATCCAAGAGCTATGTTAGCGTGCTAATGGACTCATTTGTCATATGTGTCTCTTGCATTAGGCATTATTAGGCATTTGGAATTAGGCATTAGGTGAGTATAACTGTTATTTTTAAATAAAAAGTGTGTTTTGTTTTATTTCAAATAAAAGACTTTATTCTGGCCGTATCTTTATTTACCACGCAACTATAGGATTAGTAATGGATAGGTGTCTTGTAGATGCATTTCTATTACTAAGCCGTGGGCTTGATGTCACCTCACAATACGAAGGTGACATCAACCTCACAAATATGAACCCCACTTCCCACTGCTATAGGGCAAGTGGAAAGAGCCAGGCAAAGTGGGGGGACCCCATACTTTTTTTTTTTTTTAAGTTATTTATTTTGAATAACTAAGACGGGGTTTTCTTTTTTTAAATTATTTATTTACAGCTCACAAGCCGACAGATAAATACTCCCATCAGCCGCTCCTGATCTTCCTGTTATTAGCAGCAGCAGGTGGCGGCTGATGGGAGCAATAGTCCTATCAGCCGACACCAATGTCCGGAGGTAAACTTTATACTTCCGATCATAGCTGCGGGCTCATGCTGTCATTTGACAGTGTGGGAACCGCGGCTGCCTGACTGGGGGGGGGGTGTGTGATGATTTTACCTCCGATCAGAAGCAGTGTTTGCTGTGCTGTCTCACACACGACAGCACAATAAACACCCAGTGTTCAGGGGGAGGGGGGGGGGGGGGGGTCGAACCCGAACAGCAACACGGACTTCCTGGTGAAGTTAATGTTCAGTGTCCGTGTCCGAACAGTAGCTGTTGATGACCTATGCTTCTCTGTTGATGACCTATCCGGCCTGTCCTCCAGACAGCAGTGCAGTGGGCCTTTGGCCTCGTAGTCTGTCTTATACAGCACCGCTGCGTAGTCTTCCCCCCCCCCCCCCCCCCCCCCTCCACTGGTATAATACATTTATTGGTAAGGAATATGGGCTTTTAAGCATTATATCTGTTCAGGTTTCCGGGTGCTCTGCTCACATGCATCCACTCAGTACCAGAGCATGGCCACTACCCCTAAAATGCTCTTTTTAGTATTTTTGTTATACAGCCATTCTGATATGGATTATCAATGTAAGAACGTCAGATGCAAGAGATCTATTTAATAAGGTATGCAGTTTTCATTATGAACTCGGATGACTGATACATTAGTGACGGAGCCAAATTTTTGAAATCTGACCAGTGTCACTTTATGTGGTAATAACTCTGCAACCCTTCAACAAATCCCAGTGATTTTGAGAGAGTTTTTTCATGACACATTATACTTAATGATAATGGTAAATTTAGGTCAATATGTTTTGTGTTTATTTATAAAAAAATATAAAAAATTTGAGAAAAATGTTAAATTAGCAATTTTCTAAATTTGAATGATTATCCCTTTAATCCAGATGGTCATACCACAGCAAACCATTAATAAATAACATTTCCCACATGTCGGCTTTACATCAGGACCATTTGTAAAATGTTATTTTTATTTTGTTAGCATTTTAGGAGGTTTAAAAATGTAGCAGCAATTTTTAATTTTTTTCAAGGAAATTACTAAATTTATTTTTTAGGGATTTATCCATGTTTGAAGTGACTTTAGGGGTCCCATATATTGGGGAAACCCCCAAACGTGATACCATTTTAAAAACAGCACCCCCTGACATATCAAAAACTGCTATCAGGTAGTTTATTAACCCTTCAGGTGCTTTACAGGAATTAATGCAAAGTGGTATGACAGAAATGAAAATGTGTATTTTTACCACCTAAATGTATCTAACTTGTGAACAGATTACTATAGCAGTCAGACTCTAAGGCCGCTATTTGGTCATGAATTGCCATGGCAAACATCAGGACCACACAATCATGATCTGAGGGCACAATTTGGATAAAGAGGAGGCCCCTACACTCTGTTAACCATTTATAATGATGTAGTCACTATTGACAGCAGTGTCTAAAGGTACCGTCACATTAAGCGACGCTGCAGCGATAGCGACAGCGATGCCGATCGCTGCAGCGTCGCTGTTTGATCGCTGGGGAGCTGTCACACAGACCGCTCTCCAGCGACCAACGATGCCGAGGTCCCCGGGTAACCAGGGTAAGCATCGGGTTGCTAAGCGCAGGGCCGCGCTTAGTTACCCGATGTTTACCCTGGTTACCAGCGTAAAAGTTAAAAAAACAAACAGCACATACTCACCAGCGCGTCCCCCAGCCTCTGCTTCCTGACACTGACTGAGCTCCGGCCCTAACAGCAGAGCGGTGACGTCACCGCTGTGCTTTCACTTTCAGTTTAGGGCCGGCGCTCAGTCAGTGTCAGGAAGCAGAGGCTGGGGGACGCGCTGGTGAGTATGTACTGTTTGTTTTTTTAACTTTTACGCTGGTAACCAGGGTAAACATCGGGTTACTAAGCGCGGCCCTGCGCTTAGTAACCCGATGTTTACCCTGGTTACCAGTGTAAAATATCGCTGGTATCCTTGCTTTTGCTGTCAAACACGGCGATACACGGCGATCTAGCAACCAAATAAAGTGCAGACCTTCTAGCAGCGACCAGCAATTTCACAGCGGGATCCAGATCGCTGCTGCGTGTCAAATTCAGCGATATCGCTATCCAGGTCGCTGCAACGTCACGGATCGCTGGCGATATCGCCTAGTGTGACGGTACCTTAAGGGGTTAAATAGATTTGGATGGGGCTAACAGTGATCGTGGATGATACAGCAAGTTGTCAGCTATAGTGGACAGCCAACAGCTGCTGGATTGTCCCCTGTATGGGGAGGCTATTCTCTTATATCTCAGGTCAGTTAAAATACGTATTGGCTGTCATTAAGGGGTTAATGTGCACTATGGTATTGGTCAAACATTCTCAGTAGGTCATCAGTCCCCATGTTGGGACCTTTGAGGAGACACACATTATAGTGACAGTTTCATATGCTGCTGTTAATAAAGTGTGCTTGATCAATTATGTAAAATTCATTAAGAGGCACATGCAGGAATTCTCATAGTATATTCTCCCAGTGAGCCTGTGTCTTTGTTTTTGTATCTCAATTTGAAAGGTTACGTCTTTTGTTATGCTCTATGGAGCAAACGAGAGCCAGACAAACAGATTGTGCATACACTAGCTGCCTTTTTGTCAGAGTTGGATTCACATCTACACAGCTCAATACCACTGTATAATTTTAGTCCATGCCTTTTCCACTTCCAACTGTATGCTAAGGAATGATGAGCAGGATTAATCACCCTTTCTTTGTATTGAGGGTATAGGAGTCTGCATAGCTGTTGGCTTCCTCCCATCTTCTTAGACAACAAATAATTAGAGATAAATTATGCAAAGGGGAGATCAGATGAAAAATGCCATTTAAATACAACTTTCTGCCTCTCTTGTTCAGAAATTAGCTGATTAAATCTACTTTTTTCTCTTTTGCCCCCTATTTCTATACAAATAGTAGTTATACTATTCTGCATGTAATCCACATCATATTGAATTGCTGGCAATGGTTTTTGGCTTTAGTATTGTCCCTCTTGTATTTGCACTTCCTGCTAGCAAGTGTCATTATTTATTATCAGGAAGCCAGCACGGACGCACGGCTCACTAGGGATGCAGACACGTGGGACTGTAAGCAGCCGAAGCGGCAGAAGAAAGAGCCCAAACAACTAATATCAGACTTCGGTAAGATGCGGTGAGGTGAAGGATGACACACTGTTTTTAGTAGGTTTAATTGGGAGGAAGCGTTCCTTTTATTTACCAACTGTCTCAGTGGGGTTCAACAGTTTGTTTTTAAAAGTGTGAGCACATGAGCGTTAATAGCCGGTACAGAAATCGTGATCTGGAAAGGAGCAGTGACACAATTAATCCTTCTTACAGTGAGTGTCACATAAGCAACATTTACCACCTACCCACAGTATAGGTGATAAATGTGGATTGCTGGGGGTCTAACTTCTGAAGCCATCACACATGGAGAGGCAGTGGCTATGCCTGACCACCTCTTCTATATACCTTGAATGGCCCAATGGTCACACATGATCACTATCACTCCATTCATACTGTTGACTGCTCAATTTTCATGAACAATCGTCACTGTTAAACCACAAGAAATTAAACATTTATTATCAATTCTATAGATATATAATTTTAAAGGATCAGCCCCTTTAAAGGCAGTGTCTCAAGAATATCGCTGTACACTTCTGTGATTGGTGTAACCTTCCAGGTCTTAGTGGAATCTTCAAATTGCAATATAGAATGAAAATGACGTTCTCTTGTGAAGCCCTAGCAAACGCTGTATAGATGGGCTAAGATTTTCAGCAGGCCCCTGATAGCCATGTTAATTCGATACACAACCCACTATTAATTCCTGTCAGTAAGGGGTTAATAGACCAGAAAAAGTTGTGCACCACTTAGAGTAAAGCAGTTTCACCATCAGAGTCAACTGATATAAAGAGTGGGTGGAATATGATGATAGATTACTTGAAATGTCTCGCTCAACATAGCACTCAAGACTTTATGATGAATTAAAGTGTTAATAAAGTCCAAAAAGTTGTGGCGTGGGTTCGGCTAGAGGCACTTTATATTCATAAGTCATATGTTTGCATTTCAGTCCCACAACATAATTAATGTGTAGTTGGTTTTAGCCAGAATCTTAATTGCTGCTTTAATTGTTTGTTTTAGTGTCTGACTCCTCTGAAGATGATTTATTCAAGAAAGCCGGCAGCTTGGGGTAAGCAGAGGCAATAACTTGTGAATACTAAAATTGAAGAAGTGCTTTAATAACACGGCCGCTCTTCAGTATCTGCAGATCCTTCACTTGTGAGATGATTGTTGTTATGACCAGAAGATCGGGCAGCTCTTGGACTTCTCACTTTTCTCGCTGGCCTTAGGCCATTTATTGCGTCTACTTATCTTGCCGCGTTCGGAGTGGACGCCCTCTAAGTCTCTTCTCACACTGTAAAACTTTCACCGGTTTTACTGCCGTGTGCCGTTCTGCCTCGATGCTTTGGGGGATTGTGTTTCCCTCTACTGTTATGAACTCATAAACTTGATTTTAGTATGCTAAAGTCCTTCAGGAGTCATGAGTTTTTATCATGGGCTTTAAATCACCTCCATAGTCCCAGGACTGCTTTTTTATACCGCCGCCGAAACCAGGCAAAAGAGGTTCCAAGTGCTCTGTGTCACCGGCCATTAGTCTTCTACTGAGAGATTGCATCTTTTCTGATCGTAGAGATATAAACAGGGAATGGAGAGTTTGCATTGCCCTAACATTTCTTTATATACTATTCCATAAATCATTAACCATTTATCCCAGCTAGACAAATAATTGACATGCCAGTCAATGCAAAAGTCTCGTGAGAGGGCATAGCCCCTGCTTCTATGGTTTTCTCTGCAATACCCAGAAATCTGAACTATTTTCTGTGGCGATTGTAGAGTTTTATTACATTGCTGTGCCTTCCCGCCCGCCCACACGTACGGACAGGTAGACCCGAGATATTATTGATGACTGCAGCTTCAAGTGAAGAAATAAATGTCTGTCTGCAGGACGTCTGATAAAAACTATTTACCATTGTATGTCTGAGAACGGTATCACAGCGCATGAATCCCCGTGGCGTAATGGAAAATAGCCATAAAGCTGGCATCAAGCATGCAGTTTTGGGTGCTGTGTTTTTTTTTTTTTTTTAAGCCAAATCTAGTAGTAGACTGAAAAAGATAGAAAGTGTTCTTCTTTTTTCTTCTGAATTCTCTTCTTGCTTTGGCTCATAAATATCCACATTTTTGTCCATATCTGAAAAAGATCAATACTGCCATGATGGAGGCCATCCTGTGTCCACAGTGACTCCGTCTGCTCCATTCAAGTGAATGGCGCCATAAGATTCCTGTAGGAATAGCTTTATTTTCAGTGATTCTGACACACCGTGCTCAGTGCAAAGCACTGTATAAGTGTGAACTTAGCCTTATAAACTGCACAGAAAGGTAGCATTTACCTAAAGATGCCTTAGATCTGTGCCTGTAGCTGCATCCATGAGACGGGCGAAAGAACCTTTAACTATGAGTGCGCTGGATATTGGGTATTAAAGGGAACTTGTCAGCTGATGAAATAAGCTCTCGCATGAACTTTTTTTTTTCCCCTCCTATAAACTTGTATGCAATGTAGTGTCAGTGTGATAATATACTTGCCCTTTCTCCTTTATCGCTGTTTTGCTCCTCTTCTCAGTGACGTCGCCCCTCTTCCGACTCTCCGGCTCACTTTATGCTCTATGCTTGAGTCGGAAGGTTACTTTATAATATAAGTCTGTAGTGCCTGATCACAGCGTGATCTGAAGAGCCGTGAAGTCTGGAACAGCGCTGGACAACTGAGAAGACCCCAATAGGGCGAGTACTTTAACACACACACTACAGTACATACCCATGTATACAAGGTTACCCTCTTAGTGACCGAGCCATTTTTTACAGTTCTGACCTCTGTCACTTTGTGATAATAACTCTAGAACGCTTCAACGTATCCCAGTGTTTCTGAAACTGTTTTTTTTTCGTGACATATTGTACTTCATGATATTGGTAAAATTTTGTCTATGAATTGCATTTATTTATGAAAAAAACTGAAATTTGGCCAACATTTTGCTATTTTCTAAATTTTGTATTTTTGTGTCCTTAAATTAGTTATGTCACACAAATTAGTTCATAAATAACATTTCCCACATGTTTACTTTACAGCAGCACAATCAATGTTTTTGTTAGGAAGTTATAAGGATTAAAAGTTGACCGATGATTTTTCAATTTTCCAACAAAATTTACAAAACCATTTTCTTAGGGACCACATCACATTTGAAGTGACTTTGCGGGGTCAATATGACAGAAAGTACTGAAAAGTGACATCATTATAAAATCTGCACTCCTCAAGGTGCTTAAAACCACATTCAAGAAGTTTATGAACCCTTCAGTTGCTTCATGAGAACTGAAGTAATGTGGAAGGAAAACATTTACATTTAACTTTTATCATAAAAATGTTTAGGTTAAACCCAAACTTTTTTTGATTTTCACAAGGGTAACAGGAGAAAATGGACCATAAAATTTGTTGTGCAATTTCTCCTGAGTACGCCAATACCCCAAATTTGCTGCATTAATTAGCAGACGCCATGCCGTGTTTGGAGACCTCTGAACAGTGGAAATCCCCAACAAGTGACCCCATTTTGGATACTACACCCCTCAAGGATCTTATCCAGGGGCATAGTGAGCATTTTTAACCCACAGGTACGACACAGAATTTGATAACATTAGGTCGTCCTTTTGAATATGTCATCATTAATGTTGAGCACAAGTTCTCGCTATTCCAGTTTGCATCGAGTGCTCGGATATGCATCAAATATTGTGGGTGGTCAAGTGACGTGCTCGAGTCCCTGCCCCGCATGTTTCGTGGTTGTTTGACACCCAAAAAAAATCAGACAGGGATCCATCATAATCCATGCATACCCGACCACCCAATTCAAACTTGAGTAACGAGTTCTTGCGCTGAAAACTACTTGTTTTATCGTCGGGTTTTTTTTGTTTTTTTTATTACTTTTGAAGAGAAAAAAAAGAGAAAAAAATTATTCTACCTCCAGCCCTATGCTCTAACCACAACTCCAACCCTAACTGTAAAGGATGGAAAATATTACAATTTGTTTATTTTATCATTTTATTTCTAACACAGGAGGTGACAAAAGGGGATTTGATGGTTTTTTTGTTTTTTTTTTAAATTTTTAACACTGTGGTAGACCCTATCACAGTGATAAAAAGAAAAAAAACATTAGAAAAATTTCCGTATTGTTGCCGGTACTGGCCGACAGATCTCGACGGGTGCACTGCTCATGCATTTTTTTCCAGAAATGTGACAGAGGGCTGGGTGACCCCATTTCTCTCTACTCTGACATGCTAGATAATATCAGAGGAGAAAGAAATTAATTTTAAATCTGACTTTTTTTTTTTTATGTGATCGCCTTTATTCGGTGAATAACAGCGTTCATGTGACAGGGAACCGTAATAACCTGCCCTGATCATGTTCTCCAGGATCTCAACTACCCCCGGTAGCTGAGACCCTGGAGGTTTTCTGATGCTGTGATGCACTATACCCTTATTTTTCAGTGCCGTTAAAAAGCGGCAATGAGGAAGAAGTACCCTGAACTTCCGCCATTATGAGGGGTTTCATCGGTCGTTAAGGGGAAAAAATAAAGTTGGGCATCTCTAAGTGATGAAGGAATGAGAAAAGAAAAACATTCTTTGTGGTCTTCATTCTGGCAACTAGGCCTTATATTGGACTTCTACTGTCTGTTCTTCACATGGACATTAGCAGCAGTAGACTGACTGAGACCCTATTTGATTACATAAAAGTGCTAAGTAAACATGATAATTTGGGCTAAGGTCATTGTGAAGGGTCATGGTCAATGGTGTATCCTCTGTTACCTACTGTGTACAGAGGTGTTACCTGTCGTAATCTTGTCTGTGATGATAATGAGACTACTGAAAAGTTATCTCTATGAAAGAAGTGTAAGTCTAGTATATGGTCAAGTGGCCAGCATGCATCTTTAACTGTAAACCTTATCAAAATAGAAACAACACAGTTAACATAGAAACTAGATTTGATATTTTTTTTATTTTATTTTTTTGTGATGACAGAAGTTGTTGTGTACTTCATGGCTTGAGTTGGACAGTAAATTTGTGCCCCCAAACATGTAGCTTATTAATTCTGTTGTCGATATTGCCCCTTAAATTCATTGAGTGAAATCTGCATTGAATCTGTAACAACATAATCCTCATGTTTCTTATGCAGCCATTTATATAAAATTATTAGGGAAAAGTATAAACAATGTTATACCATGTACATCCAGGCTGGTGTCTTGTGCTTGTTTTCTTTCTTATGGCTCACAGTAAAGACTGATCTAGAGATGTTAGTTTACCTTGACCATTTAACTCACATCAACTATACGAAAACCTTCTTGTGTTAAAAACAAATACTTTATTAAATGCCTAAGAACAAAAATAATCTAAATTGAACACTCGGGCACAGACAAAATATGCACATATATAGAAAGTGGTCAAAAATACACCATTTTATCAATGCTGGATTCAGCAGCCAGGAGAAGGGTATTACAGGCCTGTACACGGAAAACAGAGTCACAAATCAAAGTAAAGGGAAGGATGCAATAATAGCAAGAGAAGAAACAAACAAATTCATACATTTGATGAATAAAAATGTCTGTTAACTAACAGATATACTTTGTGTTTCATCATTCATTATACTTTTTTGTGAATCAGGTTTCAGTAGTATTCCCCACCCCCTTGGCTTTTTACCTATTTTGTTACATTACAACCTGTGTTTACATTGTTTTATAATCCGATTTGTGTGTGATGCATCAGCACTAAACAGTCTAAGTTGGCGAAGTGAGAAAAATATAGGCATAAATTAAGTTTATGGGAGCAAATATCTAAAAATTGGCATATGTATTCTCCCGTTTTTCTATGAAGCCCCCCAAAATTCCTAGTGTAAGCAATTACTTTCATAGGTCACATGCTTAGTGAAAGGAAGTCCACCTGTGTGCAATCTAAGTGTTGCATGGTCTGCCAGTATATACACACCTTTCCTGAAAGACCACAGAGGCTGCAACACCATTACGTAAGAGGCACCACTAACCAAACAATACCATGAAGACTAAAGGTACCTTCACACTTAGCGACGCTGCAGCGATACAGACAACGATGCCGATCGCTGCAGCGTCGCTGTTTGGTCGCTGGAGAGCTGTCACACAGACCGCTCTCCAGCGACCAACGATGCCGAAGTCCCCGGGTAACCAGGGTAAACATCGGGTTGCTAAGCGCAGGGCCGCGCTTAGTAACCCGATGTTTACCCTGGTTACCAGCGTAAAATGTAAAAAAAAAAAAAAAAACAGTACATACTTACATTCGCGTCCCCCAGCGTCCGCTTCCTGCACTGACTGAGTGCCGGCCCTAACAGCAGAGCGGTGACGTCACCGCTGTGCTGTACTTTCACTTTACGGCCGGCGCTCAGTCAGTGCAGGAAGCGGACGCTGGGGGACGCGAAGGTGAGTATGTACTGTTTGTTTTTTTTACATTTTACGCTGGTAACCAGGGTAAACATTGGGTTAGTAAGCGCGGCCTTGCACTTAGTAACCCGATATTTACCCTGGTAACCATTGTAAAACATCGCTGGTATCGTTGCTTTTGCTGTCAAACACAACGATACACGGCGATCTGACGACCAAATAAAGTTCTGAACTTTAACCAACGACCAGCGATATCACAGCAGGATCCTGATCGCTGCTGCGTGTCAAACACAACGATATCGCTATCCAGGACGCTGCAACGTCACGGATCGCTAGCGATATCGTTTAGTGTGAAGGTACCTTAAGGAGATCTCCAAACAAGTCAGGGACAAAGTTGCTGAGAAGTAAAAGTCAGGGTTGGGTTATTTAAAAAAAAATATCCTAACCACTGATGATCCCGCGGAGCACCATCAAATGGAAAGAACATAATACCTGACAACAAACCTTCCATGAGAGGGCACCCCATTAAAACTCAGTCTGGGCAAGGAGGGCATTAATCAGAGAGGCCGCACGGAGACAAAAAGTAATCCTGAAGGAGCTGGAGTTGCCATGCAGAGACTGGAGTATCTGTCCATACGACCACAATAAGCTGTGCACTCCATAGAGGTGGCCTTTATGGCAGAGAGTGCAGAAAAAGCCTTTACTTACATAACCCTCCCCCCCAAAAAAAAACGTATGGAGGAAGGTGCTGTGATCAGACTAGACCAAAATTGAACTTTTTGGCCACCAAGTTAAATGTTGTCTGGTGCCAAACAGACACAGCTGATCACCTCAAGAACATCATAACCACAGTGATACATGGTGGTGGCATTATCATGCTGTGAGGATGTTTGACGACAGCAGTAAATGGGTAAATGGTTCAAGTCGAGGGGAGAAGATGGAATATGCAAAATGCTGGGATATTCTTGAGCAAAATACGTTTGTCAGTGACTTTAGACTGATGGCATTTCACCTTCCAACAAGACAATGACCCAAAGCATACTGCTAAAGCAACACTTGAGTGGTTTATGGGTAAACATGGAAATGTTTTGGAGTGGCCTAGTTAAAGCCCAGACCTTAATCCAATTGAGAATCTATGGTCAGACTTGAAGATTGCTATTTACCAGATGAAACCATCTAACTTGAAGGAGCCGTAAGTTTTGCCTTGAGGAATGGGAAAAAATGCAAGTGGCAAAATGTGGAAAGCTCATAGACACTTATCCAGAGCGACTTGCAGTTGTAATTGCCTCAAAGTGAGGCTCTATAGAGTACTGACTTTAGAGGGTGAATAGTTATGCAAACTGAAGTTTTCAGATATTTTGTCCTATTTGTTGTTTGTTTCATAATAAGAATAAACCAATTGTTCAGTTGTAGGTATGTGCTTTACATGAACTGATGCAAGCCCTAAAAATAACCCGTGAAATTCCATGTTGTGAGGTAGCAAAAAATGCGGGCCAGCAATCAAAATGCTACCATTACCAGTGTAGTGAGTGATAATTGTTACTGCTCCCAGCACAAGTCCTATGATTGAAAGCCGGCTGCTCCTTGAAGTAAATTAGTTTATCCTGGTAGGCACACTTTCAGTATGGCAGCTGGCAGCATTGGAATGCTGTTTACTTGTAGATTAAACACTTTATCTACAGGCAAATAACGTTTTCTGAGGTGACTGGTTTCCTTTTAAAGGGAATTTGTCACCAGGTTTTTGCTACCTAAACCGGGAGCAGTGTGATGTAGGGGCAACAAACCCAATTCCCTCAGTGTGGTGGAGATGTGCATGGGGACTGAAGCTGTCAGGATCTGATGATCTGGCTAGCCAAGGAGCTGCATTCACATTGCAAGCTCTATGGCAAAGAGCTTGTAAGCACCGCCCTCCTTACCTAGGAGACTGGACACCACTGATAGCCTACAAATACTAGACGATACAATTAAAAATTCCCATATTCTGACAATGTAGAGGATTGTTATTAACACATAAGCACTTTTTTTTATGAACCTTTGCTTTTTTTCCCTTTTTAAGAACATGGGGCATCCCTTTTTTTTATTTTATAGATATTAATATTTCCTCTTTTATTGATAGAAGTGATGCTGATCATCCGTCCATGTTAAGTGAGCCCAGTTTATCTTTCGAACTTGAAAACAAAGAAAACAACTTGGCGGCCAATGAAGCAAATGATCAGGTTTCTTCTAAACTGGAGACGGAAGATGTGGCAGCCTCCGATCTAGGTATGTTGTGATTCAATTTGGGTGAAGTTTCTGTTTTGTAGCTTTAGTACTTGGCATTCTTGAGGATCAGTACCTTATAATATGATGTGGGCATATGACGATGTGAATATCTCCAGTGGTATTCTAGAGTTGCGTAACTCCGAACAATACTTGAGGCCTTGGAATGATGCCTGCGGGCAGTCAACAAATCTAAGCCAGATTATTTAATTGGGCAAGAGCTATAGCATTATTTACCATGCCTTACACTAAGCTTCTTTGGAGTAGAGATGGAGAAAAAGTAGTTTGTTTGTATTGAAAATGAGGAAAAATTCAGGAGTCCATTTACATTAATCGCATTGGTGATCACTGACCTATGGGCTGTTGTGACATGACAAGAAAGTGAATTTGGCTATGTTCACAACACAACATATTAACTGTAATCACGCAGACCGAGTCACTATGTGCTGTGTTGGTCATCATTTTGAGGTGGGCTCCAAGATGTGGCCGAATGTTGTCGGAACAGAATCATCTGCTTTGTTGACTTGACCTCACTGGAAGCTGCAGAATCGCCGGCAGGAGCGGTCTGTGACTGCTCTGAGCTGTCTGATATCGGCGCCGAGCACAACACACAGGTAGTTAGAAAGTACCAGCCTATAAATTCTTAAACCCATAAAAAAATTAAATAGTCCTGGATAACCCCTTTATGGCTAAGGTCTCACACGATGGCCAACAGAGACACAGTTGAGACTCCATCATGAAAGTATTACCTGCTTTCAAACTGATCATTAGGAAGCTGAAATTAATTTTTAATTCAAGAACTACATGACTATGCACAGTTAATTTGTAAACCGCTGCGACTTCTTGATGGTGCGGGATTTGTGGCGCATTATGGGTGTATGGTGTGTAATCAGCAATTGATAATGGGGCCCCACACAGAAAATGACATTACTTTGCATTACCAACATGTGCAGCATCAGAAGAGTCCGTGTCCTTATGAAGTTAATTGTATGATGCACAGAGCTGTGGCATAGGAGCCCATTTTGGTGGCGTTGGTGTCATGGAAATTGAGGAGTCGGAGGTTTGGCTTACTGACTCCACAGGCCTGCTGATGCAGAAACTTTTCTTCTGCAGTACCAGTTTTCATAGCATCATATGGTTGCATCAGTTTCTTCTGCGACCAACTGCTCAATTCAGCTGGAGATGCAGTTAAATGTAAGGAGCCTGCGTCACTTTAAACGAAGAGGAAGTGGTCAATGGCACCGATAAGTCATTTTCCCATGACTGCCCAGTGAGGTTTTGAGACATGAAATTATGCCGTTCTAAGAGCTCAGATGAAATTGTACTTTGCGGTGAACTCTGTTTCCCATTTTTTAAAACGCCTGCATTATGTCTAAAGCGATGTCAACTCCATAATTATGTTTTCATACATAATGAAACATCACAATATTAGAAACATTCT
Organism: Ranitomeya variabilis; assembly: GCF_051348905.1. Classification (NCBI taxonomy): domain Eukaryota; kingdom Metazoa; phylum Chordata; class Amphibia; order Anura; family Dendrobatidae; genus Ranitomeya; species Ranitomeya variabilis. The sequence continues at coordinate 501,082,428 of NC_135235.1, forward strand.
TAACAAGGATGTCAGTTTTATCGAGGATTCCAGCAAAAATTAAATATCACTTGCTCTTTCTCCTGCTGATTTATTGTGTCTCCAAACGCCTCATCGGGATTAAAGCGCTATAAGATATGATTGCCTGTACATAATTCAGTCTGCCGTCTCATGGATTAACTAAAGCTAACTTTGAATACAGCGTTGCGATTGATATATATTTTTTTTACATTATGCTTTTTTTTCACAGTTTTCTAATTAAAGAACGGGTTGAATTATGACCCATTTAATGCAGCAAAATAGTGTAAAAAAATTATTTTGATTCATTTTCTTTTCTTGTAGTAATGAATTGTTAGAAATTTCTCTTCTGAGTATGATAAATGTGACTGTTCTAATAAAAGTTAGAATATATATTGCCTCTGTGACATTATTTCTATATGTTGCGAGATTTATTAATACTAGTGTTTGATAGATTAGAGCCCTACTGGTGACTCTACCTTGGGGTCTATTCACACTGCAGTGTATGTTCGGTCGATGCTCCGGAAAATGCTCATGGCGCAATGCGTCCAAAGATTCCTGTGGTTCCATGAGTTGGTAGGTTGTGAGTGGTTGTCATAACAGTATTTTGCCCCTGTGTTGCCGCCATCTTTCCTACATGGGCTGGTTGCATCCTGATTGTGCATTTGTTCTTAGACCTGGGCAGGTAAGCACTGCTGCCCCTTTTCTGCTGTACTAATTATGTGTTGTTTTCCACCTCGTTTCTACTCTTAACAAAAATAAATAAAATGAAGAAAAAAAATTGAAATGGGGAATCGAGCATTTTCACCAGAGATCAGGTGTGAATACATATTTTTTTTGGCTATTATTTACTACAAACCATTGATTCCAGGCTAGAGCTTATTGCATTTGCTATATTTGTAGTGATTGCATCTTAAGTATGGTAGAACATCAATTTCTTCATAATTTACATTACTAATATTTTTTTTTATTTGTTTTGTTTTTATAGCTGAATATGGATTTTCCGAAAGAGACTTTGAGAGCATAAGAAGCAATTTATTGTCCACAGATAGTTTGAGAACATTGAAAGAAACGCACAGTACAAATTCTGCAGTATTCAAAGGCCACTTAATAACGGATACAGATGTATGTGAAAGCAAGGCTGAACAAAATGGACATATTAACCTTGAGAATGTCATGAACCTCTCAGAGCGCAATGCCAATAAGCAACTAGAAAGGCTACAGTACAGTGAAAGTCAGACATTGAAAATTGCTCTTGATTGTTCATATGATAGAGATGACTCTACTCCTGAAAACATGGCTAGCACTCAGAGTAGTGAAAGGGATGCATCGTACACAGTATCAAGGCAACGGCTAAAGAAAAGCATTAAGAAAGTAAATGAATGGCTTCTGAAGACAGATGAGTTTTTGAATAATTCTCCTAAGGATGAAGAAATGCTACCTGATATTTCTTTTGTAGAAGATGGACCTGCCTCCGACAATGACTCCAGTGTGTCTGATGAGACAAAAGTTATGACTGTGTCTCATCTTAATGTCGTATTAAATGCTGTCGAAAAGGGTACTGTTAGTGTTGAGGACAAGGTATTTGGAAGAATATACAAAAGAGAAAAAAAGCCAAACCAAGTGGGTAATATGACTTGTGTTGCTGATGTTCATGTAGATGGTGTTGTGGAGCCATTAAAAGTAAATGAGGTTCTCAAACCACCTAGTTCAAAGCCAAAAAGAAGTTCTGGCCTCCAGCCTGAACACTTCATTAAGAAGGTTGAACAAAAGGGACAGAATGCAGATAGGATCTCCTATTGTCCTGTGGTGGTGGACGATTTTGGTTTAGATGTGGATAGCAATCAGTTAAAAGCACCAAGGGTCTTCAATTGTCCTGTGGTGGTGGACGATTTTGGTTTAGACGTGGATAGCAATCAGCTAAAAGCACCTATTGCCTCATTTTTGGATCTTGATAAAATGGACGAGGTAGGTCAAGATTTAGAAACTATTTCTGATGCTCAGTCAAGCAAACCAATGAAGAAGAAGACGACTTTGAAAAGGAAGAAAGAGAAGACCCAATGTACAAGGATGACGCAATCGCTCCATTTGATAAAAGGAGTTGATGTAGACTCCTGTAAACAACAAAGTCCTCACTATGTATCTGAAGTAAAGATTGACAGCTATGCTAGCAGCACTGAACCAGGGCATGAAGTTGACCAGAAAAATGTCAGGCGGAGCAAAAGACTTAATTTATTGAAAGAAAATGATTTCCTAAATCAGATGGTCGCAGAAGCTATCAGTAAGGACATTAGGAGTGAAGGGCAAAAAAATGAAGGTCCTGCAAATAACATTCCTAACTTGATCAACTGTAAGGAACCATGTGCAGTGTTAGAAGACCACGGACCTGAAATTAATAGCGAGTCACCAATTGCAGTCAAAAATGTGACAGTGGAAGGAAATGAATGTTCACACATGGAGTGCGATTCTGAACATGTGTCAGATATGTACCACAGATCTTCTCCAATATCAGTGCCGAATGCTGAAGAAATAGAAGACTCTGACCTTGACACAGAGCTCCTCTTAAAGACTTTCAAAAGGGCTAAGAGGATGTCCTTTAAACTAGATCCAATTGATGAAACTGCTTCTAATAGAAATTGTGACGTAATGGACATCTCTGATATTAGCAGCAAAGATCAAACTGAGTACACAGATAACCAAATAGTACCTACAAGTAAAATAATAGCGCGCAATGACCACTTGAATGATAGTAAAGATGTCGAGCTGCTAGAAAAATGTAACTCTGGTAAAAGTGTTGCTATAAAAAAATGTAAGCTAACTCCATTACATTCTGAAACTGAATCAATGTTGCTGTTCCCAGTAGTTACTCATCAAAATCCTGCTGCAGCCATGCGAGGAGGCACTAGAAGTGGGATCGGTCAAGGAGAAAATGAACAAGTAAGGAATGATTGTTGTCAGAAGGGCAGTTTTGATGAAGTGCAAGTAAATGAAATGACTTCTTCTAATGGTTCTCAAGGGTCAATGACAGGGAAACTACTAAGACGATTAGCATCTCATGATGGCAGTCCTGACAAAAGTCCTGATGATTACTCCGAAACACCTGATGGATTGTTGGACAGTATTGAGATAACTCGAGAAGATACAAGTTGCTGTGCTGTTGCTGAAAAGTCATTTGTTTTTGGTGATGGCAAGAAGTCCCAACTGGTTGACGGTTCTGTATCTCCTGTTATACAGTCACAAGTTGTAAGAAAGCGGACGCGTAGAGTGCAAAAGTTGGAATCTTCTGAAGAGGAATCCAGTGGTGATGAGGAGTTGCCATGTTTTAACACATTATTTGGCAATTCATCAACTAATGCTGACCCGAAAAATGTATCTGCCAGTTCTTCACCCAGGCAACAAGGTGGTGGGGTCTTGGCAATGTTTAGTAGCTGCAGCACTAGTGGCAAAACTCAGACTAGCTTCAACCTTCCTTGTGAAGCCTTAGTATGTAGTCAGGAGTCTCAGTGTTCGGTCAACCTGTTTTCTTCTCAATCAAACACATCTGACCAATCGACAAATGCAGCCATTGATCGTAAAGGTACAAGGACCCAGGATAGGATTCATGGGCATAGTCTGAAAAGAGCTAGAATGGAACAGTGCCATAATGAAGATGAAAAGGCAAATGTAGAAAATGAGGAAGAAGAAATGAACAATTTGGAGACTCATTATGATGACCCATGCCAAGAACAGAACTTTGGTAAATCTTTTTTGTTCGTTTGCATACTTAAACCTCCACTTTTGTGATTAGAATTCTTTCAAGCATTTTCTCTGGGAGTTTACTATTACTAAATCGGCATTCTGCGTCTTTTTTTTAATTTTTTTTATGAAGTTAGGCATATTTCATCCAGCCCTTGTCACTCAAGTTCAGATACTTCCCAGGTTCCCTGCTGGTCTCTACTTCCCATTACTTCTCTACAAACAGGAAATAACTGCTTAGCCTATCAGAAGGAGTTTGACTTAACTCAATCACTGACTGGCTTTAGCTGATCACATGTCTTTTTTGTCTTTTTTTTTTGGGAATGTCATCACTGCAGCAGGAAAAGACCAGTGAGGGTATGTGAGTGTTATAGTGGGGGATCCCCTTTTTTTTTTTTTTTTTTTTTTTTACTACAACATGCCCAGTTTTTCTTTTCACTGATATCATCCGTTGAGTCAATAGGCTCTCATGCACATTAGGCGGTTGTTTGGTCAAATGTTTATGGCCTGATTTACAAGATGTCAGGGTGCAATCCTTCCTGTCCATTGCTAGCAGGCTGTATGTAGGCATTATGTAATATTTTTCATGGTTTTGAACCAGCAGCTGGTATATACTTGTCCCCTCAGGTGAAGTCTCTGGATGTGAGAGTGAGGCCAGTCACACGGGGGATTCCTCAGGACTATCTTCTCAGTGCGAAGTCCTTAATACACAGGTAAGTTGCTGTCTGTTCATGTAAAAGCAGTTATCCACATGTTCCAGATGAATGACTAAAATAAAAACAATCCTAAAAAGGCTTGTTCCTAGATGCAGCGTCCTCCTATTCTACGGATCAGTCAGTGCTAACACTCGGCATCATCTCCTACATACATTCGTAGGCTTGTAACAGTCCTCAAAGAAGGTGACACTGATGAATGTATCGCAAGAGCAATGAAATCCTAGGAAAGGTGTTGCTCTGGTTATCGCTCACAGCTGTCTATGCAGTAACCTCAGTGCTGCACATGGGGGCAGTGTTCTCACACGACCAGCTGATTGTTGAATACTAACAGCGCTTTCAATCACTTTCGGTTGTCATTGTCGTAAATACATTCTGTCCTTATTGTTGTTGGGTTTTTTTGTTTTTGTTTTTTTTTTTCAAAAACCTTTCCTGACGGGGTAAATTATGTGCATTCAGTGGAGTATGTTTGAGTGCAATTTGTAAACTTTTGTTGCTGTTTTAAAGCCATTTCCTGCGGAGCGTTATTTCTGATGCGATGAGTGCAGTATACAAATAAGAGCCTTCTATAAGGTCCAGGCAATTTGTAGATGAAATGAGACCGATGAAAATGGCAAGTGCTCCGCATTTCAAGGAATGGAGGCAGACAAATGTGCTTATTGTTCCATTGTGCATATTGTATTGTTTGGACTCATTCATAAATGCACATTCTGCATAAGAGAGACGCGCTCCGTCATTCCTTTTTATAGCCCACCACTTTCAGCAGACACATCTTTAAATCTGGATAATTTATTAGAAAGCTGCCTTCTCTGGGCTGTAGATGACTCCATGTTCAGTTTTTAGTATTACGGAGCCTCAGACCCTTTTATTATGATTATTCATCCTTCTTTTCAATATTATGATGTCATAGCAATATGAATATTGTCAAAGCAAGTCCTGGTTATTATCTAGTATATTTTCTATATATTTTTTTTTAATAACAAAGTGTGCTTGCTCATACATACACCGCTATAATAATACCATAGTAGTTAGAAGACTTTGCAGCAGTAGGAAAATAGTTGTTTAGGGGTCTCTGATGCTGACGATATCCTTTCATGTGTTAATGAGACCATTCTTACCCGAGAGTCATCACATTTCTGGTATGGACCTCCCAGTGTGATAGCCTGTTATTAGGTATCCATTTCCACATCAGTATAGACAACAGGGCTTTGTTGTAAGCTTCATGATTGTGGCCATATTATGGATCCATGCAAGCGGCAGGTTGTACAATACCATTATATTTCTGCCAAAAATGTAGTACTCTCATACTCAATAAGTCTATCGGATGCCTTGCTACAGAGGTAGTCGTTAGGTCATGTTCACACACAGTGATCTTGTATTTTTTTTTTTTTTGTTCTGCTGCCAAAACCTTGGCGGTAAAAAGGCTGCGTTCAAAGTGCCTTTTTGAAGGCAGCGCTCCTGTCAACACTAGCTCACTTTTGGTTTCTCAGTTAACTCATTTTGCAGCCTGCAGTGAGCAGTGCAACAACGGGTCTATAGAAGGTAAACGGTGCAAAATGTCTGACATTTTAGCCCCAATTACATGTATTTAGTTAAAAATGCTCCAAATGATGTCCATTTTTTTTTTTTTTTGGCTCTGGTCGGCCATGTTTTTTTTTTTTTTTCACATTCCCCCCTCTGTGTGGCAGATCCTTTAGACTTGTAGTGTTTCCATGACAATAACATATTGCAGCTCTAAGCCTTAAATAATCAGCTCTGTTCCCAAAACACAATTTAGGATTTTAAAGCAGTCATCCATCCTAGTAACTGTGAAGGGGAAAACATTAATTTGGCTAAAAGCTTTTCTAAGAGTATATCTGGAGTGAAACCCCCCAACTACATTGCGTAGGTTACTATGCGGCTTATAGCAAATGAAATACCTGGGTGATTCCTCTCCTGTCTCATCCAGTTCCCATCTGAAAACTCTTTACAGTTTGTGTCAGCCACACGTTACTTGCCGATTTCTCAAAGTAAAAGGAATAGAAACCTCGGGTCTCTCGCTCCGGCTGCGGCTCCGGCTGCTTTACAGCTTTCTGGGGCAAGTGTGCGGCAGATGATTTTCTTGAGAATAATGGGAATTATTGATCCCGGCTCTGTGAGTGTGTTTGTGACCATTACAAAGCGCCTTTTCACGTTGAAATAAGTTGGCTTTATTTTTCCATTAAATGAAAATCTCTAAAAACTGATTTTTTGATGGAAAGCGATTTTCTTTCCTTTTCATAATTCCTGATGAATGAACTGCCTGAGTTTTCTTGAACTGGATCAGTTACTACAGATGTTTCACATCTATATGGCACTTGTCAGAGCAACAGGCGTGTTGTATATGAAGTGCACGCTCAGCTTCTAACCTCTTAAAACCTTGTTTCTGAAAGGGTTAGCCAGCTTTGTAAAATTGATGGCTATGCTTAGAATATTAGTGTGGCTCCGACTCTTGGCAACCCTTCCCATCCGCTATGGCCGTGGCAGTCGGGCAAGTGCTGCGACCTTTCTCACTTACATTGCTCTGTATTTTAATTGCGGCTGTGTCCCATTCACACTAATCGTAAAGTTGATCAGTGGCAGTGCCGAGAGTCCAGCTCACACTGCTCTAATATATTAAAAAGCCCTATACCGCCCTTAATTTTTAGGGGGTTACACAGCTTTTTCGGCCTAAATGTTAAAAGCAAAAGAGTGAAACGATAATCCGCTTTCTTTTACTAACATATTCAGCGCTGACAGTACTTCCACTCGTTGTTTAGAAAGTGCTGGCAAGTGATCGTTGCAGGAAATCATTGTCGTGGTGTTCTGCTTGTATCACGGGCCGATCCCTGAGTGCTGGTGAGGCCAGCAGTATAGCAAATCGCTGCTGGGACCACATATTAGCTGCAGTGCTCACAGTTTGTAAGCACAATCAACTAAATAATCTTTGTGAAGCTCTCCAGCACAAACCTATGTGACAGCACAGAGCTAAAAGACGTATTCCAACAATATGATGTTGGTATAGGTTTTAGGTTCTGGTGTAACACGGGGAACAGTGGTGGTCTGACTCCTGGGTCAACCTCAAATCTATGGAATGGTCTCACTTGCTTACCTCCTGCACGTCAACGCTCCAGCCCTTCACCGCTGCCATAGTGCGGGGAACCTGCATCATTGCGCTATTCTGTCCATCTCTGCATTATGGGAAGTTGGCAGAATTGCCGTGCAGAGAACCATTATGCTGGAACCAGAACAGATAGCTTGCAGTGTGGTGACTTTATTCTGTGAACAGCCAATACACTGGTTTTGACTGATCGTCGGACCATTCGTACACGTGCCTCTGATTTCATACCAATGATTTTTCTGCATAGCACCTGAATTTCCGCCATGTGTTTCAGTACCAGGTGGGACGTTGTCGCGCACAGACCTATGACACTCGCATACATCTGTCTGCGGTGCTTTAAATTCTAACCGCTGTTGTAATTACACTTTACATCGTCTTTTCCTCTTCCAAGATCTGCAGTATTTCAATTTTTTAAGAGGTAGATTAAACTCCCAGGGTGTCTTCTCTTCCAGCAGCGGGACGCCATGCAGAACAATTTAGAGAAACTCCAGAGAGAAATGGCAGCTCTGGAAGCGGTCTTGGAACAGCATGGTAGCCAGAGTCCTACGTCTGGGAGGGAGCACTCATCCACAGCGGAGCATGTCACAATAAGACCACAGGAGGCCCAGCAGAAACAAGCAGACTATGGTAAATATGCACACCGTATAATGAGCCATTGCCTACGACATCCGCCCCAGCTGCTAACAGCGCCAGCATGCTGGGAAAAATTACCATGTACTTCTGTCCTAACAGTGTGTGTCATATCAACTTAGCCAGAACGTTTTAGCATGATTGGGCATATGCAGCGGCATCAAAGTAATCAGACTCTCACCATGCGTGCACGCTATATAGTCTCCTAAATGTATGCAGACGTGTAAAGTAATCTGCAGTCGGGATGTAATTGCATGATCGGGGGCATGATATACAATTGACAGCCTCAAGGTCGTTGTGCAACTTTCAAGGTGATGCGGCAAATGCTTCCAGCGCACAGCAGTGAATATGCTATATATACATAGACAAAGTTGGCACTACTACTACTACAGTAGGGTGTTTGTGATGACAAATTGGAAACGTTTTAGTATTGCACAAAAGTGAATGACGTAGAAAGATATCTCTGCATTAAAGAGAAATTTAGAGTAAGGCTATGCTCCCACTTTGCGTTTTTTGCAATGTTTTTTAAAACCTTCTCTTGGCAGTAAAAGCTATTTTGCAGCAGGTTATAGCTGTGATTTGTACAGTACATGTTTAATTAATTTAATTTTTTTCACCTAATAGGTTGCAAAACCCTCAGTCTTTTTGTGTTTTCTCATTGCTTTTTATGGGTGAAAAAAAATGTTGAAAGAACGGACATACTGCAGATTTAAAAAACACTTGTTTCTAAAATTCAATCAGGGAAAAAAAAACCAAACCGTGTGAATGAAATCTCATAACTTTTTCCAGTACTGTAAAACTCTGCTTCTTTTCTGCAGAAAAAACAGCAAAGAATTGCTGCAAAAATGCCACTTGTGTTCATAGCCGAACTGCCTTGCAACCACCAACCAGATGTACGTCTTTTTGTAACTTTAATGCAGGTGGCAGGAGAGGCGCAGCCGCTACCAGCCCTACGCTATTTAGGAGATGACGACCACTACCACCAAACTCTCGAGTAGCCAAGATCTAGATATTCTATTGTCTTCTTTTTGAGATACTGGATTAATGTTTCAGTTGCAGAAAAAAAGACCTAAACTTTGAAGTAAATGTAATATATTGTAGTCTCTGATATACTGTGGATGTCCGGGTCCTGAAATCATGACTGATAGCTGAAACTGGAGCTCAGCTTTATGCTTGAGTGCACGCTGAGCTCTCTCTGCACCCCCTGGCTTTCTATTGAGCCCCACATCATTTTGCGCTCATCCCCACTTAACCCGAGCACTTCTACCCTGTGGGATAGGTGTGGGTCTCAGGACCGGGATCCTCACTTGTTAGGCTACTTTCACACTAGCGTCGTGCACTGCACGTCGCTATGTGTCATTTTGCAGAAAAAACGCATCCTGCAAAAGTGCTGCAGGATGCGTTTTTTCTCCATTGACTTGCATTAGCGACGCATTGCCACACGTCGCGACTGTTGCGTCGGATCATCGCCACCAAAAAACATTGCTTGTAACGTTTTTTGGGTGCGTCGTTCCCGTCTTTTCCGACCGCGCATGCGCGGCCGGAACTCCGCCCCCGACTCCCCGCACCTCACAATGGGGCAGCGGATGCGTTGAAAAACAGCATCCGCTGCCCCCGTTGTGCAGCGCATTCACTGCTAGCGTCGGTACGTCGCAACTACGCAATTCGTCGTGCGTCGTCCGACGCTAGTGTGAAAGTAGCCTTAATGACACTTAGCAGGAGTTACAACCTTTAAAAAATCATTCAGATGCTTGTTTTTTAAGTTTTGAGACAAGTAGTCCTTTAAGATTGCAATAGGAAAAACATAACAATAACTGTAGTTTGGTGAAATCGCCTTGTGTCTGGTATCAGAGATAATTTAACCTCTTCACCCCAAAGCCCATTTTTATTTTTGCGTTTGTTTTTTCCTCCCCTTCTTCCCAGAGCCATGACTCTTACTGTTCTGTCCACATAGACTCATATATATGAGGGCTTGTTTTTTACAGGATGAGTTGTAATTTTCAATTACACCATTCATTTGACTACATGGTGTACTCGAAAATGGGGAAAAAATTCCAAGTGGGGGTGAAATTGTGCAAAAAAAACCCCCACAATTCTGAAATTGTTATTTTGGAATTGTTTTTACAGTGTACATTTTGTGGTAAAAATTACCATGCAATATGATTCTCGTCATCAATATGGTTATGGTGATACCAAACATGTCCTGTTTTTTTTATTATTTAATCTGAAGTTTGACCCCAATTTTTTTTTGTAGTTGTCACCATTTTCAAAGACCAGTAACCTTTTTATTTTTCATTTGCTGGATCTGTGATAGCTTTTTTTTTTTTTGCGGTGCAAGACAGTGTTTTAATTAGTACCATTTTGTGATAGATATGATAGATACTTTTTGATCTCTTGTTACAGCATTTTTTGTGGTATTATGGTGACAAAAAAAATGTAATTTTGGCGTTTTTGAATTTTTTCCATTTACGGTGTTTACCGATAAGGTTCATTGTTTTTATATTTTGATAGATCTGACATTTATAAACGCAGCAATACCACCTGTGAATTTTTTTTATTTTTTTACATTTTTAAATAACTTTTTTTTCAATGGGGGGGAAAGTGAGGTGATAACTGTTTTTTTTTTTTTTTTTTTTTTTTTTTTTAGTTTATTTATATCTTTTTTCATATTTTAATTTTTTTTTTTTTTCTTTTTACTGATTTTGTTAGCCCTTTTAGGGGGTTGATTTAGACAATCAAGATGTGATTGTCCGATCGCTTGTGTTGTGTGCAGTGATGCCACAGCATCGTTGCATATAGCAGAAATCAGTCTCCTTTGAAGCCCGGCTTCAACATTAAGGCTTCCATATTCCGCACTCTAATATAAGCACTCGATTATCAGCTGTTATTGCCCTTTTCCTGTCATATATGTAGTGAGCGGCCACTGTAGGCAGGTAGGAGCTGAGAGCCTGCCTGCACTGACATTGCTTGTGCGCAGCTCCTGCAGTGTCAGTGTGTGCAAGCATGGAAATTTAATTTAGGCATCTCTCCCAAGCGAGCCCTGCCAATCAAGGGAATGCAGAGGAGGATGCTGATTGAATGAAACAAAATCACTGAGCACTTTGCCACATCAAGGGTACACCTCATTTACATATGTAATAAATAAAAAAAAAAAAAAAAGGTGAAATCTATACTTCAGGTATGATTTTTTTTTTTTTTTTATACAGGCAAAATCTCCTATATAATTGGTTTAATTTTGGGGATGACAGACTCCTTTTTATCTATATTTGGTTGCTCAGGATACATATAGGACAGTAATTATGTATAAGCTGTAATCATAATCAGTCCTTTTTACACCCCCTTCTCCTATGGGAGCTGCAATAGCCATCATTAGTAGCTGGACAGCTTCACTGGTCAAAATTTATCAACCCCCATAGGACAACATGAGGCAGGTATAGGTGTAAACGTAGACGTGAAGGGTTGTGCAAAGTAGCCATAACAATAAGGTTCAGACGAGCATTTTTTCAGGGTTTGTATGTGGACTGACTGCGGGTCTCCTGACCTAAACTTGCAGCCCAATAGGCATGTATAAGACATTGGGCCCCATTCATTCAGTCTGAAGTTGTGCAAACAAGTCTTAATGAATGGGGACGATGGAGTTAGAGGCACTTAATGTATTAGGCGCATCTTACAATTTTCATGCAGCTCAGCTATAAATGTACCCCAGTCAGGAATTGGTTTATGGTTGTGTTAAAACCTTCACCACTAAAGTTGTCTGAATTTTCATGAATAGGGCTGGCTTAGCCATGTCTCGTCCTTCCCATGCTTCACCGGTTTTGGTGTAAAAATGCCAAGAGTCACTACATTTTTTGCACAACCTTCTGAGTTGCGTAACAAGAAAAAAAGTCTGAGCCTTCAAGTTCAGGTCGGGAGGCTCCTGGCATTGTGATCTATATACAGTGTGTGTGATACAACCACCAGACCCCAGCCTAGTGGAGCAGGTATATGCATATGCAAACTCAAGTGCCTGATCATTATTTCTCCAGACATCTGCCATCACAGGGGCATGTAAACCCCAGCCCCCATACATACTAGAAGGCCCCCATCCTATGTCCCTGAGGGATTGTCATTTGGTTGTGCTGCTGACATCTGATCTATAGCGTTTATACTGTGCCATAAGTGTCTATTTGTAATTCTTTACTCTTACCACTTGTTACCGATGTGTCCGGATGATGTTCTCTAATTAACGTGATTGAGGTGGATGAAGTAATATGTCACAGCTTCTAGTCATTTCATCTTTTATGACCGGTGGCCCCTGCAAAAGCCTTGTACTATGATTGTGATGAATGGTGAAAATCCAGAAGTTATATCTGCATATATTCTGTTGCAGACATTTACAGATCTCCTGATGCAATCCCAGAGACTGAGGTCCCGTCAGGACAGAGTAGATCATCGGGATTGCAAAGCATTGAACAAGCACCTCCAGTTGAAAATCGGTAAATGTCCATTTCATCTACATTAAGGTAGATCTGTTTTGATTTCTGGGTAATGAATGTTTCTAATTTGATTGTGTGTTTGGCATGTTTTCGGGTCAAGGTCACCAACTCCACCCTGTGGTCTACCGGAGGCAACAACGAGAGGGACCCCAGAGAAAATCCGTGCTTCTTTTAATGTATTTAAAGAGCTGAGGGAGTGTGCCCTGACCGATGACAAGGCCATGGGTCAGAAGGCAGAAGATGTTCTCCTTGCTCATGGACCAGGTATGCTGCTTTTAAAGTTTCGAGGGTTTTTTGTTATTAGTGATATAGTGCTAATAGAATTAAATTATTCATAGGCAGGGCTGGGACGAAGGCTAGGCAGAATTAGGCAACTGCTTCCTCATATCATATGAATGAGGTGGGGGTGCAAATTAAAAAAAAAAAATCTGCTGTTGCGATGTTATTAACACTAGACTCCCTATCGCCCAGGCAGCAACAGTCAGTCCCCACTCCACAATGCCGCTCACATTGTTTCCCTCCGCTGTCCAACAACTTAAAGGGAGTCTGTCAGCAAAGAGTGACTGTTCAAAAAAATACAGGTGCTTGGTGCACCCTTGGTGTGGCCAAACATTTTACAGCACTTGTTACCCTCCCCATTTCCCCCCCCCCCCTCTTCTTTGATTGACAGCTCTAGCTTTATAGAGCCAGAGAAGGGTGCAGATAAAGCAAAAACAAGTAGAGATGAAGGGGTTCTTAAATGTTTGGCCACGCTAATGGTGCTTCGTGTACCTGTTCTTGGTTTGAACAGTTCGCCTGTGTTGACACGGTCCTTTTAGCCTGATGCTGCTGCAACCTGCACCCTTTGTAGCATTCACTTAGTCACTGATGTATCTGCACTGTGTATTCAGCATTGCAGCACGGTGTCAGGGTTCAGGCACTCGGTCAGCAGTAAGCTGACTGTTCATAACATCTACCACTGCTAACAAGCAATCTCCGTGTCTGCACAGATCTTCTCCTGATTCAACCCCACCGCCCACCACCACTACACACGAAAAATGGATTTCCACCAAAATTGACAATTGTTCAGTTGCTAATGTTGGCTACTGGTCCTTTTTTTTTTTTTTTTTTTTGTATTTCTTGTTGTGGTTAGTTATACTTCTGCCATTGATGTAAGGACACAGTTACTTAGGTTTTGTGTGCATCATGCCTTTCTATTTGGCAAAACTAGTCCTGATCGTCATATCTGACTCGTAAAGGAATTCTTAAAGGGAACCTGTCACCCCCAAAATCGATGGTGAGGTAAGCCCACCATCATCAGGGGCTTATCTACAGCATTCTGTAATGATGTAGATAAGCCCCTGATGTTACCTAAAAGAGGAGAGAAAGAGGTTAGATTATACTCACCCGGGGCGGTCCCGCTGCAGTCTGGGTCCGATGGGTGTCTCAGGTCCGGTCCGGAGCCTCCCATCTTCATAGGATGATGTCCTCTTCTGGTCTTCACGCTGCGGCTCTGGCACAGGCGTACTTTGTCTACCCTGTTGAGGGCAGAGCAAAGTACTGCAGTATGCAGGCGCCGGGACAGGTCAAAGAGGCCCAGCACCTGCGCACTGCAGTACTTTGTTCTGCCCTAAACAGGGCAGACAAAGTACGCCTGCGCCGGAGCCGCGGAGTGAAGACCAGAAGAGGACATCATGGAATGAAGATGGGAGGCTCCGGACCGGACCTGAGACGCCCATCGGACCCGGACCGCAGTGGGACCACCCCTGGGTGAGTAATCTAACCTCTTTTTCTCCTCTTTTAGGTAACATCGGGGTTTATCTACAGCATTACAGAATGCTGTAGATAAGCCCCTGATGCTGGTGAGCTTACCTCGCCATCGATTTTGGGGGTGACAGGTTCCCTTTAAAAGGAACACTAATAGCTAGGGTCACATTGCGTTATGTGACCGCGTTTAACGGACTACGTTACACCGCGGCATAACGCGGTGTTAACGTAGTCCGTTAACGCCGCCATAGCCTGTAATGGTGAACGCGTCGCTAGCGCCCGCCCAATGCGCTAGCGATGTGCCGTCATTTGAGTGACGGACCTCGAACGCTGCTTGCAGCGTCCGCGGCGCGCCCGAGGTCCGTTCCTCGCTAGTGCAGATCGGGGATCTGCGCTAGCGGGGACGCCGAACGCGGACCCTAGAGAAGCATTGCGTTAGCGCAATCCGCTTAACGGATTGCCCTAACGCAATGTGACCCTAGCCTAATTTGGTACACAAAGGAAATGGTCAATAGCTCAGCCACATCTGTATGTATGCTATGTGTGTGTGTATGTATGTATATGTATGTATGTGTGTGTGTATATATATACACACACACACACACACACACACACACACACACACACACACACACACACACACACACACACACACACACACACACACACACATATATAAAATTTTATTTTTTTATTTTTTTGCTTGTGCATTTTTTTTTTTTCTTTTGATTTATTTTAGTTGTATTTATTCATTTTTTTTTTCAGTTTGTATTCTACGGGGTTCACTGATTAAATTGATTTAGCCATCCAATTACTCTGAAAGCATATGAATGTTCGTGTCCATCTAAAGGAGTGTAGAAATATGATAACGAAACAAGCCTTTATTGTATCTTTTGGGACCTCACATGTCCATTTGCAATGGATTGCCTGTTGTTTTTCATTCGCTTTGCTTTTATGCACGGATGGCTGTATGCCTTGTAATAGCAGAGTTTAATTAAGTCCATATTCATGCCATAGAAACGCTGCTGTTGGCCTAACGTCTGTATTTCTGTAGCTGATTTGAAAATGATCATGAGTGGAACAGATTGATGTTACCGCTCATTAATTGCGCTGCTTTAATAATTGCTGCCTGGGTACGGTTACTGTCTTTTTATTTTAAGAGATTTAATCCTAATGATATCGTACATGTAATCTTGGTAAAGCAAAGTGTTGTCACTATATTATCTCCACCATTTATGGAATACTGAAAACCTTAAAAAGATTAGGTCAGACTCCTAAGTCACACCATAAGTAATCTAACCTGCTTGTCTGCAACTGCGTAAGGCCTCATTCATACGTCTGATTTTTGCGTACAAGTGCTGTCCGTGTTTTTCATAGCACTTATACCTGTGATAGTCTATGGGGCCATTCAAGCATTTGTGATTTTTAATGGACCAAGAGGTCTGCGGAAAATTGCGGAGTCATATCCAATTTTGATAAGAGGATCGTATCAGAATTGGCAATGTAAGGCAATGGGGCCATGCAAAAGTCGGACTGCACTCGGATATCATCGATTTTCACAGATCGTCGGAATGGAGAAAATGTAGAAACTTATTTTTTTTTTAATTTTTTTTTTTTTTTTTATTCTATTTCTCCACATGCGGGACAAATGGATGACACTCTGATCAAAGTCTGACCGGAATAATCTGTCCATTTTTTCTTGTATGTTAGAAAGAAGGACGTGTGAATGAGGCCTAATAGTGAGTATTTTCTGTTAAATGGAGCATTATCCAGCACTGTTTTTTTTTTTTTTTCACAGAACTGTTCACATATCCTGATACCAGGGAACAGTTAGTAATTAAAGGATCAGGGGCATTTCTTTTCTTTTTTTTTTTTATGCATGTCAATGTCATATCAACGGCCTCTTTCACTCTTCTGTCTTTTGTAGCCCATCGAGATATGTCATTTTTTGAGAAAACAGGATCCTGCAAAAAAATTCAGCATTTTCTCATAGACTTATATTAGCGACATATCACGACGGATGGCCACACGTTTCGTCCGTCGTGCACTGGATCCTGCGGAATTTGACGGCCTGTCATTTGGAAAAAAACGTTCAAAGGAACGTTTTTTGTCTGCAGTGGAAAAACGTCCCCCGACGCCTCCTGCAGCATACGTCATTCCACAGAATGGGAGCCTATGGACACTGGATCCTGCGGTCACTGTGAAACGCAGGAATCCAGTGACGGATGTAGTTTTTACTTCTGAGCATGCCAGGAAGCAAATTCCAACTCAGGGAAAAGTGTCTCTCTCTCCTCTCTTTCTCTCTCTCTCTCTCTCTCTCGTCATAACACTGGATGCGTTGCACACTTTTTCCTCTTATTTTGCAACATCCGTTGATACGTTGGTTCACTGCACTCTGACGCAGGACGACCGACAGAAGTGTGAAAGAAGCCTAAATAGCACTTTCTGCAGCCAGGTGTGAACTGTGATAACACAGACTCCTTCACTGAGCTCCTGCTGATAGCAGCGTCAGTAATTACTTTTTCTTTTCCTAAAAATCTTCTACACTGATTTATGACCAGGTGAAAGCTTAACTTTATTGTATGTGCACACATTCAGTATTAGCAGCAGGAAAATCTGCAAATTACAAGCGTTTATATGTGGTTTTGATTTGTTTTTCTTTTCCATTCATTTGAATGGTAGAAAAACTGCAAAAACCAGCAAAAGAATTGTCATGCTGCAAATAAGCCGTGTGTGCATAGGACTTTTAGGAATCTTTCACTTTGCTGGTGCAGTAAAAAGCTGCACTTTTTTTTATGAGAATAATAATTAAAAAAAAAAATAAATAAATTACTTTTTAATCATTTGGTAATAGAGCATAAATCGGCTTTATGACCAAATTAAAAACAAACCAGCCATCTATATGCTTTAATGAGTGATTACACGTTTATCATTTTTTAAAAATTTTGTTGTTTTATTTGCAAACCATTTCGTAGGGGGTTCAGGTCTTAAGACCCTTTTGATCGTTCAAAAACACCCCTGAAAAATATGCAGGTCAGGAAATAAAAATGCGCAGCTGGTGCCTGAGCATGCATACAGATCGATGTATGGATACAGTAGAAACCCTATGCTTTGACACTTAACTGATGACTATGCCTGAAGAATAGCTTAGCCCATGATCAAAAATGCAACTATTCTCCCAAAGCAAAGTGACAGCGCCTGACATCCTGCTGCTTTACAAACGCTGCCTCAAGCATTTACTAAATAACCTTTTGGGCCTCCGATGCTGAAATATATTTTCCATATTGTGATGATGGGCAATCAATGTTCCCCTGATAAGCCTCTTCAAAGGGTTGTACATAGAGATGAGTGAGCGTGCTTTGATAACGTGTTACCGGAGTATCCGAATAATATGTTCGAGTCCCTGCAGCTGCACGGTGCGTGACTGTTAGACAGCCGCAGCACATGCGGGGATTGTCTGTCTGTTAGGGGATCCCTGCATGTGTTGTGGCTAGCTGCGATACATGCAGCATATTATCATATTATTCCAGCACACACGAAATACTGGGTTAACACCCGAGCATGCTAAGATAACACCATATCCGAGCGCGTCCGCTCATCACTAGCTGTACACTATCTATCTTGCCCTCATGACACCCAGAAACCGTATAAACAATGTTCTAGATTTGGTCTCCCTTCTATTATACATCCAAACGCAAGTTCTTCATTATTAGAGATCTTTGTTACTTTTCCTCTGATGTCCCATAATGATGTGTTGGATGTAAATCTAGCCTTGTTATCCACGGTGATATGGAACTCAAAAGGTTGCCTACAGAGTAAAGTTAAGGATCACGCCCACTTGGCTAACAAAACTGGATTTACATACAGGCAAGAGCGGGTTGTGTCGCAGGAGCAAAGAAAGAAACCCAAAGTCAGGAAAATGGTGACATTTACACCAGGTAAAGAATTACATATCTATGGCAAGTGACAGGACATCTTTAAGTTTATTGCAATAACTCTGGACGCTATGACAAGTTCAGGCTAATATTTTGTCATTGTCACTCACGAGTCTGATCTGTTCCCTATGATCCGACTATGTAGCCTCTTTTATGAGATAAGCGCAGTTCGGAAAACCAGCAAACTAAGTGTGCATTATTGATGCTTCAGCTTTATTGTGCAACAGATGTTGCAAACTGTAATTCCGGCTAGTCCAATTTATGATGGAAAAGCAAACGAGCCTGTGATTGAGAGTGATATTACTTGAGCAGTATAATCAAAATCTAAAAAGTATGCTGAAGTTTGAAGATAATTAGCATAACATGGAGAGCGTGGGATCATTACTTTTTCTATTTTCTTTTTGACAGGGCTTGTGCTACACCTTTTTGTAAGTAAATATGGCCAAACTAGTGATTGTGTCTAGTTTGGCAGGTGCTTTAAAGAGATGAAACATGGCTGGGGAAAAGGCGGGCATGTTTTACCCCTTTTAAATCTTTTAAAGTGACTGTTTGGTCTATTGACTATACAGTCTTTATACTTTCACTGTCCCCATTGGGGCTCACAATCTAAATTCCTTATCAGTATGTCTTTGTAGGCTAGGAGGAAACCGAAGAACTCTGAGGAAGCCCACACAAACATGGGGAGATATAAACTCCTTGCAGATCTTGTCCTTGGTGTAAATTGAACTCGGGACTCCAGTGCTGCAAGGCTGCAGTATTAACCACTGAGCCACCATGCTGCCTGGATTCTACAATCCTTAGGGTGCACAGATGACAAAGAAGATGCAGTGTAAGTGTCTTTTTGACACTGTTAGAACTTGAAAAGGAGACGCAAAGATGTGTAGTGATGCCAAGCCAACACCATCTCTAAATTTCCTGCTTAAATGCTTGAGCTAAGGTATAGTCACAATGCTTTAGGCCTGCAGAGAATCGTGTAGCTTCTGAGGCAGCACTTCATTGCACTGGAGAGGCTCCTGTACTGTCCGCAGCTAAGATCTGTAGCCACATATGGCAAAAAGCAAAGCTGAACAGAATAGCGCCCGGGGTTCTTCTGTAATTAAGTCAGGTTTTCTTGGAATATGTGTTTCTGGAGCAAACTTCTCCCTTCTTCAGGTCATAACTTGCAAGCTGAACAAAATACATTTTAAAAGGAATTAGTTTGCATCCCATGGGACAGTCCTGTTCACGCCATCTAGCTCCTCTTAAAATGTGTTTTGTTCAGCTTACATGTTATGACCTGACGAATGGAACCGTTCACTGCAGAAACGTGTAGTCGAATAAAAAGCCTCTTTCACGGTCCTACTAATCTTTGTGTATACTCATGTGCAATAAATGTGAAAAGAATGGTTTGCGGAGTCCTAATATTACAGTATATAGGCAGGCAGTGGCATATATTGCTTATAGGCTTCCATTTGAAAAAGAAAAAATGTATATTGAGCAGTATACATTGCTTAGCAGGATGCTTGTTCACATGCCATTCCGAAAAATATGTATGCCATACCAGCTAGAAGGATGCCACAGGGACTGTTCTTGTCTGGTGACTGATGCCCTTTGGATATGTTTTACTTAGGTTGAGAACTTTCCTAGAGCGTGCCTCGAATATACTGTAAAGTTAGCAACCTCTAGCTTAAGACTGATGTCTGAGCACGGACCACTAATGCGCAGACTGTCCCGAGGTCTGCTGACCCGAGTGTGACAGTCTCTAGTCTGACGTTCACTCTAGCTTTATCGCTGCATCAAATGCAGTTTATAAAATGGATAGAACTCAAGACATGTGCGACTATATACGATTGTCGCATGTTTTTTTCCATTACCTTTCATAATCGATACAGAAAATTACATTTACTTGAACCTGTTAATCTTGCGCGAATTGTGCTGCTAATGTTAAGAGTGCCCCACAATATAGCTTTACAAGTATAGGGTGACTTGATGTGTTTTTATGAAAACATGGGACATCAAGACTGCATGGATTTTTCCCTGTGAACATTTCTTGTTTTGTACCACTAGCTCATAGCTAAAGATTTTTATGACTTCTTACTGTAAGCATTTCAACGTTTAGCTGTCTTTGTTTCTGCTGATTTAGCTTTCCCCTTATACAAACTTGCATTTTTTTTATTATTCTCTTTCCCTTTAACCTTTTGGAAGAAAGCTGTGTTTGTCAGGTTCTTTGTAGAAGAGTGACTCAGGAGGCGGTGGGTGGAATGAGGGTAACTTGCAGTATAGCGGCACTTTTACTGACAACATTAAGGGAGCTGCGCTCTGACAGGCATACATTTACCAAATAAAGATTACTCAAAGTGGATTTCTAAAACTTTTAACTGTTTAAACACTCCTAATCTCGTGGTATTGTTTTGTTGAGAAGGGACTCCATAGAAACATTTGTACATCGAGCCCTGACTTACTAACCTCTGAATTCTGTTCAACCCCTATTTACGAACGTGGATGTTAAAAAATAAAAAACTAAAAAATAATACTCCCCTCACTGATAAACCCTGGCTGCTGTCTGATCCTCCTATTTCCTCCATAGCGTGCTGCATCTCAAGCCTTTTCATTATTGGCCAGGACTTCCAGCAGCTTCCAGGCCCAGAGTTCACTGCATGCTATAATATTGTCTCCATTACATCCTGATGAAGCACAGTGAGCGCCGGCTTGGACACGGCTGGAAGTCGTGGTCTATAGTGAAGAGGCCGGAGATACAAGGCACCCGACTACAGAAAGAAGAGGATCAAAATGTGAGCAATGGGATGGCTGTAACTGTGAGCCTTGGTCAGAAAATACATACAATGCTCCCCTCACTGGCTGCCCAGCTACTTGACATCGGGTACTCTATTTCTTTTTACACCATTACACGCCTCATCTCCAAGACATCCAGCTACATCCAGGCCCCGGAGGTCACTGATCGTCAGAATTTTTTGTGACGTTAATGTAGCCCCTAAAGCCTGTACGTGGCTGGAAGTCTTAATCTACAGTTAAGAGGTTGGAGTTGTGGAACGAGGATTGGCTGGAGACCGTTGAGCAGTAGAATTACTGAATTGCATATAACTCTCTTGGGATACAATCTGAAGACTGCCTCTATTCAGGTAAATGTAATATTAATTCTATATATATACAGTGGGTACAGAAACTATTCAGACCCCTTTAAGTTTTTCACTCTTTGTTTCCTTGCAGCCATTTGGTAAATTAAAGAAAAGTTAATTTTTTTCACATTAATGTACACTCTGCACCCCATCTTGACTGAAAAAAATAAAAAAACAAATGTAGAATTTGGCTGAGCTCCAGACATGCAGTAGGGAGATGAGAGAAAGTTCCACAAAGTCAACTATCACTGCAGCCCTCCACCAGTCGGGCCTTTATGGAAGCCTCTCCTCAGTGCAAGACATATGAAAGCCTGCATAGTTTGCTAAAAAAACACATGAAGGACTCCCAGATTATGAGAAATATTATTCTCTGGTCTGAGGAGACAGATAGACCTTTTTGGTGATAATTCTAAGCAGTATGTGTGGAGAAAGCCAGGCACTGCTCATCACCTGCCCGATACAATCCCAACAGTGAAAAATGGTGGTGGCAGCATCATGGTATGGGGGTGTTATTCAGCTGCAGGCACAGGAATGGTTGTCATTGAAGGAAACATGAATGTGGCCAAGTACAGAGATATCCTGGATGAACATTTCTTCCAGAGTGCTCTGGACTAGTGATGAGCGAGTGCACTCGTTGCTTGGGTTTTCCCGAGCACGCTCGGGTGACCTCCGAGTATTTATGACTGCTCTGAGATTTTGCTTTCATCGCGGCAGCTGAATGATTTACAGCTACTAGTCAGGCTGAGTACATGTCGGGGTTGCCTGGTTGCTAGGGAATCCCCACATGTAATCAAGCAGGCTAGTAGCTGTAAATCATTCAGCTGCCGCGATGAAAACTAAATCTCCGAGCAGTCGGAGATAAATACTCGGAGGTCACCCGAGCGTGCTCGGGAATACCCGAGCAACGAGTACACTCGCTCATCACTACTCTGGACCTCAGAGTTGGCCGAAGGTTCACCTTCCAAAAAGACACTGACCCAAAGCACACAGCTAAAATAACAAAGGAGTGGCTTCAGAACAACTCCGTGACCATTCCTAACTCCCAGCCAGAGCCCAGACCTAAACCCAATTAAGCATCTCTGGAGAAACCTGAAAATGGCTGTCCACCAACGTTCACCATCCAACCTGACGGAACTGGACAGGATCTGCAAGGAAGAATGGCAGAGGATCCCCAAATCCAGGTGTGAAAAACTTGTAGCATCATTCCCAAGAAGACTCATGGTTGTACTAGTTCAAAAAGGTGCTTCTACTCAATACTGAGAAAAGGGTCTGAATACTTATGACCATGTGATATTTGAGTTTTCTTTTTTAATAAATTTGCAAAAATTTCTATTTGTTTTTTTTTCCAGTCAAGATGGTGCGCAGTGTACATTAATGAGAAAAAAATGAACTTTTTTGAATTTACCAAATGGCTGCAATGAAACAGTGAAAAAAAAAAAAAAAAAAAAAAAAAATAAAAATATATATATATATATATATATATATATATATATATATATATATATATATATATTATCCATATCCTGTGGAGTATCTATGTGAGTATACAGTTATTTACGGTGGTATTATTTTGGATACTGTATGACTGTTATTTACACACTATTTGAAAACACTTGATAGGTAGGGGAGCAGGGCCAGCTCTTTGATAGATAGGCTTTTATCATTTACAGCAGAATTTCTGGGTGAGATATATCTATCATGGTTTATTATACCATATGCGTGTGGTTGTGTATATATGTATATCTCCATATTGTATATAGATTATATTTAACTTATATAATTTAACTTTTTTTTTTTTTATTAACAGATCGTTGTGAACCAATTGCAACCCACTTGAGAGATTCCAAATCTCCAAGACAAAGTGTGAGAAGTAAACTGCAAGCAATAAATGGTTTGAACACTTTAAGAGGAGAAGATTCTAGACAGTCAGCAGAACTAAAAGTGGTGGTGCAGCCACCCCAGCAATTAAGCAAGCACCCTAGTAATACACAACGAAGTGTGTCACCTACATTTAAATCACCTTTAAGAAGTAAAGTAGATTCTTTGTTCAAGAGCCCAGTAGTCTCTAATAAAAGAAACTATTGTCTTGTGACATCTGGCTTGACTCAAAGTGAAATGGTAAGTTCTTTTATACTTGTAAATGGTAACAAACCACAATCCCCAATAAGCTCAATGTCTTGGTGGGATAACGAGGCATATAAATGGATACTGTAAATATGCAATATTTTATTAGAAGATATTTAAAAATAGATTAAAATTAACAGTGTGTTTCAAGAAAGCACCAAAGGTGTTTTTTAGCTGTATGAAAGCAACAATGTGGGCCAAGCTAGAAATAAATAATATTGTTTAAAAAGATGTAAATATATATAGTCATCTTTGGAACATGATGCCAGTAAAGTGCAAAGTGCCTTATGTATGTATCAGGAGCCAGTATAACAAATCGGCTGCTCCAAATATGTGCACATATAGTCAGATCTCCTTTGGTTGCTTTTAACTGCTTAACGACTGCCGATACGCCTTTTAACAGCGGCAGTTAAGGGTACTTATGCCTCAGCGCTGCTTTTTAATGGCACTGGGAAATAAATGTATAGCCCCCCCAGCGTCAGAATTTCTCCGGGGTCTCTGCTAATTTAATTTCCCTCTCCTGTGATGTGATCACACATCAGAGGAGACAGATATGGGGTCCCCGATTTCCCCCCCCTCGACCACTGGTGTCCCTGCATTCCCCCGTGATATCCCTTGGCTGGGGGCATCTTCCGGGAAGAAAATGGCGGGTGCATGTGCAGTCGGCTGGCAACTATAGGACATTTTTTCCTATTGGTTCATTTTGAAGTGATCAAAAAAAAAAAAGTAAATCAAACCCCCCTTTATCACCCCATTAGATAGGTAAAAATAATAAAATAAAAGAAGTTTTTCCATTAGGTTTAGGTTGGGCTAAGGTTAGGGTTGGGCTAGAGTTAGGGTTGGGATTAGGGTTATGGTTAGGGTTGGGATTAGGGTTATGGTTGGGGTTAGCGTTATGATTAGGTTTGGAATTGGGGTTAGTGGTGTTTTGGGGTTAGAGGTGTGCTGGCGTTAGGGTTAGGGGTGTGTTGGGGTTAGGTTTGGAGTTAGAATTGGGGGGTTTCCACTGTTTAGGTACACCAGGGGGTCTCCAAACACGACATGGTGCCACCATTGATTCCAACCAATTTTGCATTCAAAAAGTCAAAAGGTGCTCCCTCGCTTCTGAGCCCTGCCATGCGCCCGAGCAGTGGCTTACCCCCACATACGGGGTATTGGCGTACTCAGGAGAAATTGCACAACAGATATTGTGGTCCATTTTCTCCTGATACCCTTGTGAAAATAAAAAAAATTGTTCCAAAGAAATTTTTTTGTGAAAAAAGTCAATGTTCATTTTTTCCTTCCGCATTGCTTTAGTTCTCGTGAAGCACCTGAAGGGTTAATAAACTTCTTGAATGTGGTTTCCACACCTTGAGGGGTGCAGTTTTTAGAATGGTGTCACTTTTGGGTATTTTCTGTTATTGACCCCCCAAACTCACTTCAAATGTGAGGTGATCCCTAAAAAAAAATGGTTTTGTAAATTTTGTTGGAAAAATTAGAAATCACTGGTCAAATTTTAACCCTTATAAGATCCTAAAAAAATTTGTGCTAATGTAAAGTCGACAGGGAAATGTTATTCGAGTATTTTGTGTGACATAACTCTCTGATTTAAGGGGTACAAAAATTAAAATTTAAAAAATTGCGAACATTTCAAAATTTTTACTAAATTCTTGTTTTTTTCATTAACGCAGATCATATCAAAGAAATTTTACCACTAACATGAAGTACAATATGTCAGGAAAAAACATTCTCAGAATCACTGGGATCTGTTGAAGCGTTCCAGAGCTATAACCTCATAAAGTGACAGTGGTCAGAATTGTAAAAATTGACTTGGTAGTATAGTGAACGTCTCAAATTTTTTTTTTACTTTTTATGTTAAATACCGTATATACTCGAGTATAAGCCGAGATTTTCAGCCCAAATTTTTGGGCTGAAAGTGCCCCTCTCGGCTTATACTCGAGTCATGATCGGTGGTGGGGTCAGCGGGTGAGGACTGCCATATACTCACCTAGTTCCGGCGCTCCTGGCGGTCCCCCTGCCCGTCCCACGGTCTCCGGGTGCCGCAGCTCTTCCCCTGTTCAGCGGTCACGTGGGACCGCTCATTAGAGAAATGAATAGGCTGCTCCACCTCCCATAGGGGCGGAGCCGCCTATTCATTTCTCTAATGAAGCGGTGACCGCTGACAGAGGAAGAGGCTCCGGCACCGAAGACCAGCTGTCCGGGGGAAGGAGCGGGACGCCGGGAGCAGGTAAGTATTACATATTTACCTTCCCTCGTTCCACACGCCGGGCGCCGCGCCATCTTCCCGGCGTCTCTCCGCACTGACTGTGCAGGTCAGAGGGCGCGATGACGCATATAGTGTGCGCGCCGCCCTCTGCCTGATCAGTCAGTGCAGAGAGACACCGGGATGGGACGCTGAGGAGCTGCAAGCAAGAGAGGTGAGTATGTGTGTTTTTTTTTTTTTTTATTGCAGCAGCAGCAATGGCACAGATTTATGTGGAGTATCTATGGGGCAACGGTGCAGAGCACTATATGGCACAGCTATGGGGCAACGGTGCAGAGCATTATATGGCACAGCTATGGGGCAACGGTGCAGAGCACTATATGGCACAGCTATGGGGCAATGGTGCAGAGCACTATATGGCACAGCTATGGGGCAATGGTGCAGAGCACTATATGGCACAGCTATGGGGCAACGGTGCAGAGCACTATATATATATGGCACAGCTATGGGGCAACGGTGCAGAGCACTATATATATATATATGGCACAGCTATGGGGCAACGGTGCAGAGCACTATATATATGGCACAGCTATGGGGCAACGGTGCAGAGCATTATATATATATATATGGCACAGCTATGGGGCAACGGTGCAGAGCACTATATGGCACAGCTATGGGGCAACGGTGCAGAGCACTATATATATGGCACAGCTATGGGGCAACGGTGCAGAGCACTATATGGCACAGCTATGGGGCAACGGTGCAGAGCACTATATATATGGCACAGCTATGGGGCAACGGTGCAGAGCATTATATATGTGGCACAGCTATGGGGCAACGGTGCAGAGCACTATATGGCACAGCTATGGGGCAATGGTGCAGAGCACTATATAGAGCACTATATATATGGCACAGCTATGGGGCAACGGTGCAGAGCACTATATGGCACAGCTATGGGGCAACGGTGCAGAGCACTATATATATGGCACAGCTATGGGGCAACGGTGCAGAGCACTATATATATGGCACAGCTATGGGGCAACGGTGCAGAGCATTATACGGTGCAGAGCATTATATATATGGCACAGCTATGGGGCAACGGTGCAGAGCATTATATATATGGCACAGCTATCTATGGGGCAACGGTGCAGAGCATTGTATATGGCACAGCTTTATGTGCAGCATCTATGGGGCCATAATGAACGGTATGGAGTATCTATTTTTAATTTTGAAATTCACCGGTAGCTGCTGCATTTTCCACCCTAGGCTTATACTCGAGTCAATAAGTTTTCCCAGTTTTTTGTGGCATAATTAGGGGGGTCGGCTTATACTCGGGTCGGCTTATACTCGAGTATATACGGTAGTATCCTATATGGGTATTTTGGAGAAAATTCTGTTATGTTCTGAAAACTTTAATAAAAAATATCTGATTAAAAAAAAAAATTGTATCCTATACACAAGCCCCACACATTACACGTGTAAAAGCACCACTAACACACACATCCCCAGGGTTTTGAAAAATAAAATGAAAATGGCCCATTTGTCAAGAAGACGCTATTCACCAGAGGAGGCATACTCTTTCCTTGCCGCCGACACAGATTCAGCCAGTGAGGAAGATCCCACATTCCTCTTTCCTCCTCATCTAGTGAGGAAGGACCCCCGGCATGAAAACCACTGCAGCAATCGATCCCATATGGTTTGCACCCCCCTGAAAATTATTAACCCGTTATTCTGGATTTCATCGGCCGCTCAGGAATCTAGTTTGACACCACTGGCATCACTGAAATTTACTTTTTCAAATTCTTTTTCATCGGGGAAATAATAAATGTTATGGTGGCCCAGACAAACTTGCATGCCCATCAATTTTTCTCCCCAAATCCGACGTCCTCGTATACCAGATGGACCCCTGGAAATGCAGCAGAAATTATGACATTTTAGGCAATTGTGCTGCATATGGGCATTGTCAGAAAACCAGAGCTTCGGCAATACTGGAGTACTGATATTCTCTACAGCACACCGATATTCAGCATGTCCATGACAAGGACACGATTTGAAATGATCCAAAAATGTTTGCATTATAGTGATAATCCGCAGAGAGGATCCAAAATTTGATTGTCTATATAAAATTTAGCCAGTGGTTGAACGCTTCAGCAGAAAATTTGCTGAAGCGTTCACACCCCAGAGGGACATCGACATAGATGAATCTCTGGTTCATTTCAAAGGTAAGATAAAACTCTGACAATACTTGCCCAGTAAGAGGGACAGGTACGAAATTAAACTTCACAAACTGTGCGAGAGTACCTCAGGGTACACCCACAGATTTAAGGTGTACGAGAGGATGGACACCCAGATTAACCCCCCTAAATTCCCCCCGCCCTGGGGTTGAGTGGGAAAATTGTGTGGGAATTGCTGCACCTACTGATGGATAAGGGTATGTTTCCATGGTCTGTAGCAGCAGCGCTTTGGACACAGCTCCGCGCAAAGCGCTGCCACTTTTTGTACAAGCGGTGATTCCTCATGTGTTCATTGAAGGTAAAGGTCCCAGTACTTCTGAAACTGATGTGCCCGTATTGTCCCAGGTCATCGTTCCCCAAACAAAACAGTTAAGAGTATGCTCCAAGAGGAGAAGCCGAAAGGACACAATTTACCATTGTGCAACCTGGCCTTTGCTTTGAGGATTGCTTCAAAGCGTTCCACACATCCAAAAATTAATCAAATTAGTTTTTATCTGTTAACACAACACACTTTTATAATCTGATGTAATCCACACAGCCTACACATAGCGCCACATTTTACATTCATACACCAGTAAAACCGAAAGCTTTATAATCATTACTATAAAACTATGCCTCTAGATAAATGACTTGGGGAGTATAGATTCCAAAATGGGGTCACTTGTGGGAGATATCCACTGTTTAGGCAATTAGGGGCTCTACAATCATGACATGACGCCCGCAGACTATTCCATCAAAGTCTGCAATCCGAAACATCACTTCTTCCCTTCCAAGCTCTGCCGTGCACCCGAACAATGGTTTCTCTCCACATACGGGGTATTGGTGTACTCAGGAGAAATTGCACAACTTTTAGGGTCCATTTTCTCCTCTTAGCCTTGTGAAAATACAACATTTGGGGTTAAAAGATAATTTTTGTGGAAAAAAATGTTTTTTTATTGTTTGTTTTATTGATTTTTTATTTCCACGACTCAACGTTATAATTTTGTGTGAGGCACTTGGAGGTTCACGGTGCTTACCACTCATCTAAATACATTTCTTGGGGGGTCTACTTTCCAAAATGGGGTCCTTTGTAGGGGTTTCCACTGTTTAGGCACATCAGGGGCTCTTCAAATGCAACATGTCATCCGATCTCAATTCCAGCCAATTTTTTGTGTTCAAAAAGTCAAACGACGCTACTTCCCTGCCGAGCTCTGCCATGCGCCCAAACATTAGTTTTCTCCCATATATCGGGTGTCAGTGTTTTCAGGAGAAATTGTACAACAACTATTGCGGTCCATTTTCTCTGTAACCCTTGTGAAAATAAAAAAAAATCTGGGCTAAAAGATCATTTTTGTGACTAAAAAGTTAATTGTTAACTTTTTCCTTCAACGTTACTTCAGTTCCTGTGAAACACATGAAGGGTTAATAAACTTCTTGAATGTGGTATTGAGCACCTTGAGGGGTGCAGTTTTCAGAATTGTGTCACTTTGGGTATTTTCTGTCATATAGACCCCTCAAAGTGACTTCAAATGTGAGATGATCCCTAAAAAATTGTTTTGTAAATTTTGTTGTGCAAATGAGAAATTGCTGGTCCAATTTATCCCTTATAACTTCCTAACAAAAAAATTTGTTTCCAAAATTGCGATGATGTAAATTAGATATGTGGGAAATGTTACTTATTAACTATTTTGTGAGACATAACTCTGATTTAAGGGCAAAAAAACTAAGTTTGAAAATTGCAAAATATTGGCCAAGTTTATAATTTTTTTTTCACAAATAATCACAAGTCATATCTAAGAAATTTTACCACTGTCATGAACTATAGGATGTCACAAAAAAAACAAACAAAAAAAACCACAATCTCAGTATCACTAGGATCCATTAAAGCGTTCCAGAGTTATTACCTCATGAATTGACACTGGTCAAAATTGAAAAAATTTGCCCAGTCAGGAAGGTGAAAACAGGCTTTTGGGGTGAAGAAGTTGAAAAAAATAAAATTGGTAATCCTGCAATTTTCACACTGTCAATTGGGGATTTTTTAGACTCCTACTTCCCATTCTTTCAGGAAGATTTAACTGCAGAATCCTTGTCGGCAGAGGCAGGATTACAATGACAGGTAACACTTCTATACACAGCTGAAAATACAGGATCCTCCAATCATAATAGGTGATCCCACAATGACCCTGCTCCTCCTCCCTTCCCAATGACTTTTTACACACACTTATTAAACACTACAGAACATTAGATAGGGTCTGGGTTGGATCAGTGTGGCTTTGTATGTATTTTATTTCTTAAATCCATAGGAAGCTAAAGTCTAAAAAAAGAAAAAAAAAAAAAAAGCCTAGTGGACAGTTTGAAAATGGCAAGATTCAGCCGACTGCTATCTGTCTGAACTTTCCCATGCACAGAAAGTCATAGCCAAGCGCTCCTGTGATCTGAGAGAGCCCTTGCCCAGATAACCCTGGCTCATCTCCAGGGAGAACTAAAGGATTGGCTATGGAAATTCAGTAGGATGGTTCCTTTTGTCCCCAACATTTTAGTTGAGAGCTGTGAAGATCCCATACACAAAGGCATCTGGCTTATTGGTGGCATGCTGCTAGGATATGATGCTTTTGTCGGAGGTCTGTCCACTGATCTCTAGAATGAAGGAAAGCACCGTGCCACGGTAAACGGAATCATGGAGTGCATTAAAAGAGGTCTGGATACACGATGAGAGCATTATACTGCCTCTGTACAAATCCCTAGTATGACCGCACATGGAGTACTATGTACAGTTTTGGGCACAGGTGCTCAGGAAGCATATAATGGAACTATTGCGAGTACAAAGGAGGGCAAAAAAATTAAATGGGATGAGGGACCTACAATACCCAGAGAGATTAGAAAAATTAGGATTATTTAGTCTAGAAAAAAGACGACTGAAGTGCGATCTAATATAAGAGGACAATACAAATACAGTTATATGAAAAAGTTTGGGCACCCCTATTATTCTTAAGCTTAATGTTTTATAAAAATTGTTTGTTTGTTTTTTGCAACAGCTATTTCAGTTTCATATATCTAATAACTGTTGGACACAGTAATGTTTCTGCCTTGAAATGAGGTTTATTGTACTAACAGAAAATGTGCAATCTGCATTCAAACAAAATTTGACAGGTGCATAAGTATGGGCACCTCACCAGAAAAGTGACATTAATATTAGTAAATCCTCCTTTTGCAAAAATAACAGCCTCTAGTCGCTTTCTGTAGCTTTTAATGAGTTCCTGGATCCTAGATGAAGGTATTTTTGACCATTCCTCTTTACAAAACAATTCCAGTTCAGTTAAGTTTGATGGTCGTCGAGCATGGACAGCCCTCTTCAAATGATCCCATAGATGTTCAATGATATTCAGGTCTGGGGACTGGGATGGCCATTCCAGAACAGTCTAATTGTTCCTCTGCATGAATGCCTGAGTAGATTTGGAGCAGTGTTTTGGATCATTGTCTTGCTGAAAGATCCATCCCCTGCGTAACTTCAACTTTGTCACTGATTCATGAACATTATTGTCAAGAATCTGCTGATACTGAGAGGAATCCATGCGTCTCTCAACTTTAACAAGATTCCCGGTGCTGGCATTGGCCACACAGCCCCAAAGCATGATGGAACCTCCATCAAATTTTACTGTGGGTAGCAAGTGTTTTTCTTGGAATGCTGTGTTTTTTTGTCCGCCATGCATAACGCCTTTTTGTATGGCCAAACAACTCAATAATAATAATATAATAATAATAATCTTTATTTTTATGTAGCACTAACATATTACGCAGCGCTTTACAATTTGTACACATTATCATTGCTGTCCCCGATGGGGCTCACAAATCTAAATTCCCTATCAGTATGTCTTTAAAATGTGGGAGGAAACCAGAGTGCCCAGAGGAAACCCACGCAAACACGGAGAGAACATACAAACTCTTTGCAGATGTCCAAGGTGGGATTAGAACCCAGGACTCTAGCGCTGCAAGGCTGCTGTGCTAACCACTGCGCCACCGTGCTGCCTGGTTTCGTCAGTCCACAGGACCTTTTTCAAAAAAGAAATTGGCTTCTCCAAATTTGCTTTTGCATACCTCAGCCGACTCTGTTTGTGGCGTGCTTGCAGAAACGGCTTCTTTCGCATCACTCTCCCATACAGCTTCTCCTTGTGCAAAGTGCGTTGTATAGTTGACCGATGCACAGTGACACCATCTGCAGCAAGTTGATGCTGCAGCTCTCTGGAGGTGGTCTGAGGATTGTCCTTGACTGATCTCACCATTCTTCTTCTCTGACTTTCTGATGTTTTTCTTGGCCTGCGACTTCTGGCCTTAACAAGAACTGTACCTGTGTTCTTCCATTTCCTTACTATGTTCCTCACAGTGGAAACTGA
The DNA here is from genome assembly GCF_051348905.1 of Ranitomeya variabilis. Classification (NCBI taxonomy): domain Eukaryota; kingdom Metazoa; phylum Chordata; class Amphibia; order Anura; family Dendrobatidae; genus Ranitomeya; species Ranitomeya variabilis. The sequence continues at coordinate 501,114,824 of NC_135235.1, forward strand.
CAGGTTAAATCTCTGAGACAACTTTTTGTATCCTTCCCCTGAACAACTATGTTGAATAATCTTTGTTTTCAGATCATTTGACAGTTGTTTTGAGGAGCCCATGATGCCACTCTTTAGAGGAGATTCAAACAGGAGAACAACTTGCAAGTGGCCACTTTAAGTAGCTTTTCTCATGATTGCATACACCTGGCTATGAAGTTCAAAGCTCAATGAGGTTACAAAACTAAAAAAAGTGCTTTAGTAAGTGAGTAAAAAGTAGGTAGGAGTATTTAAAACAAGAAAATGATAAGGGTGCCCATACTTATGCACCTGTCAAATTTTGTTTGAATGCAGATTGCACATTTTCTGTTAGTACAATAAACCTCATTTCAAGGCAGAAACATTACTGTGTCCAGCAGTTATTAGATATATGAAACTGAAATAGCTGTTGCAAAAAAAAACAATTTTAATAAAACATTAAGCTTAAGATTAATGGGGGTGCCCAAACGTTTTCATATAACTGTATCTCTCCAAGGATCTTTTTATACCAAGGAAGGTGATGGTTACAAGGGGGCATTCTCTGCGTCCACCAACATAGAAGAGGATTCTTTACTGTTAGGGCAGTGAGTCTGGAATTCGGAATCTGGAATTCCTAGCCTGAGGAGGTGGTGATGGCGAACTCAGTCAAGGGGTTCAAGAAAGGCCTGGATGTCTTCCTGGAGTGTAACAATATTGTATCTTACAGTTATTAAGTTCTTTAGAAGGACGTAGTTCTGGGGATTTATTCTGACGGAATATAAGCTGAACTGGATGGACAAATGTCTTTTTTCTGCCTTGCTAACTATGTTACTATGTATATGCTGCTGTCAACTCTGCTCGGCTTTAATCTTTTGGCTATATGAATGTGGAAAGTACTGATGTACTATCTGATTGTGGAGAATACTCCTATTTCCATCCCTGCTCTGTATTTGTTAGAAAATTTGGATGTTATATCTGCTATGAAGCATAATACAGCTTCCACATCAGTCAAGTTTGTCAAATTTATGACCAACGCAACTAACCATTATGTTACCAGTAATTAATTCTCTCTCCAGTCTAACGATGATCCCCCTGCACGAACTGCTGGAGCAGAGCACTGCTAAATGGTGAGAATTGAGGCAATTAATCAGACTGGGACTGCTAATGATGTTGGCAGAGCTGCATGGGATGGCATTAGGCTTGGCACCAAACCTTTCTTCCATGAGTGTATAATTCTGGATGGAACATGACAACACAACCTTCAGGAACTTAATTAAAACTATTACAGCAACTCTGCAATATCAGACGCCTTGTCAGGATTGGTAACATGATGGATATAATGCGGAAGTGAGTACTTTATGCTGGTTAATCAGAGCACTCCATCACTGCCATCCTGTTACAAATCTCTAGATTTATGTAACTACCTATGGAAAAAAAGTGATTTCTCTAAAATTCGTGTAGAGCTGGTTTTAATTATTATTTTGAATAGTTTAACTGTGATGTATTACATGGAGCAATAGCAGCGCTGAATAGCCTGTGAGCTGCTTTTCTCACCAATGGCCACTACATAGTGATCCGAGCTCAGCTGGTCCCGGACCATTCACTGTTTACATCCGGCCACTACAGGTCCTTCTCAAAAAATTAGCATATAGTGTTAAATTTCATTATTTACCATAATGTAATGATTACAATTAAACTTTCATATATTATAGATTCATTATCCACCAACTGAAATTTGTCAGGTCTTTTATTGTTTTAATACTGATGATTTTGGCATACAACTCCTGATAACCCAAAAAACCTGTCTCAATAAATTAGCATATTTCACCCGACCAATCAAATAAAAGTGTTTTTTAATACCAAACAAAAAAACCATCAAATAATAATGTTCAGTTATGCACTCAATACTTGGTCGGGAATCCTTTGGCAGAAATGACTGCTTCAATGCGGCGTGGCATGGAGGCAATCAGCCTGTGACACTGCTGAGATGTTATGGAGGCCCAGGATGCTTCAATAGCGGCCTTAAGCTCATCCAGAGTGTTGGGTCTTGCGTCTCTCAACTTTCTCTTCACAATATCCCACAGATTCTCTATGGGGTTCAGGTCAGGAGAGTTGGCAGGCCAATTGAGCACAGTAATACCATGGTCAGTAAACCATTTACCAGTGGTTTTGGCACTGTGAGCAGGTGCCAGGTCGTGCTGAAAAATGAAATCTTCATCTCCATAAAGCATTTCAGCCGATGGAAGCATGAAGTGCTCCAAAATCTCCTGATAGCTAGCTGCATTGACCCTGCCCTTGATGAAACACAGTGGACCAACACCAGCAGCTGACATGGCACCCCACACCATCACTGACTGTGGGTACTTGACACTGGACTTCAGGCATTTTGGCATTTCCTTCTCCCCAGTCTTCCTCCAGACTCTGGCACCTTGATTTCCGAATGACATGCAAAATTTGCTTTCATCAGAAAAAAGTACTTGGGACCACTTAGCAACAGTCCAGTGCTGCTTCTCTGTAGCCCAGGTCAGGCGCTTCTGCCGCTGTTTATGGTTCAAAAGTGGCTTTACCTGGGGAATGCGGCACCTGTAGCCCATTTCCTGCACACGCCTGTGCACGGTGGCTCTGGATGTTTCCACACCAGACTCAGTCCACTGCTTCCTCAGGTTCCCCAAGGTCTGGAATCGGTCCTTCTCCACAATCTTCCTCAGGGTCCGGTCACCTCTTCTCGTTGTACAGCGTTTTCTGCCACATTGTTTCCTTCCAACAGACTTACCATTGAGGTGCCTTGATACAGCACTCTGGGAACAGCCTATTTGTTGAGAAATTTCTTTCTGGGTCTTACCCTCTTGCTTGAGGGTGTCAATGATGGCCTTCTTGACATCTGTCAGGTCGCTAGTCTTACCCATGATGGGGGTTTTGAGTAATGAACCAGGCAGGGAGTTTTTAAAAGCCTCAGGTATCTTTTGCATGTGTTTAGAGTTAATTAGTTGATTCAGAAGATTAGGGTAATAGGTCGTTTAGAGAACCTTTTCTTGATATGCTAATTTATTGAGACAGGTTTTTTGGGTTATCAGGAGTTGTATGCCAAAATCATCAGTATTAAAACAATAAAAGACCTGACAAATTTCAGTTGGTGGATAATGAATCTATAATATATGAAAGTTTAATTGTAATCATTACATTATGGTAAATAATGAAATTTAACACTATATGCTAATTTTTTGAGAAGGACCTGTACATAGTGATCCAAGCTCAGCTGGTCCCGGACCATTCACTGTTTACATCCGGCCACTACATAGTGATCTGAGCTCAGCTGGTCCTGGGTCATTCACTGTTTACATCCGGCCACTACATAGTGATCCAAGCTCAGCTGGTCCTGGGCTATTCACTGTTTACATCCGGCCACTACATTGTGATCTGAGCTCAGCTGTTCCTGGACCATTCACTGTTTACATCCGGCCACTACATAGTGATCCAAGCTCAGCTGGTCCCGGACCATTCACTGTTTACATCCGGCCACTTCATAGTGATCCGAGCTCAGCTGGTCCCGGACCATTCACTGTTTACATCCGGCCACTACATAGTGATCCGAGCTCAGCTGTTCCTGGACCATTCACTGTTTACATCCGGCCACTACATAGTGATCCAAGCTCAGCTGGTCCTGGGCCATTCACTGTTTACATCCGGCCACTACATAGTGATCCGAGCTCAGCTGGTCCTGGACCATTCACTGTTTACATCCGGCCACTACATAGTGATCCGAGCTCAGCTGGTCCTGGGCCATTCACTCTTTACATCCGGCCACTACATAGTGATCCGAGCTCAGCTGGTCCTGGGCCATTCACTGTTTACATCCGGCCACTACATAGTGATCCGAGCTCAGCTGGTCCCGGACCATTCACTGTTTACATCCGGCCACTACATAGTGATCTGAGCTCAGCTGGTCCCGGGCCATTCACTCTTTACATCCGGCCACTACATAGTGATCTGAGCTCAGCTGGTCCTGGGCCATTCACGGTTTACATCCGGCCACTACATAGTGATCCGAGCTCAGCTGTTCCTGGACCATTCACTGTTTACATCCGGCCACTACATAGTGATCTGAGCTCAGCTGTTCCTGGACCATTCACTGTTTACATCCGGCCACTACATAGTGATCCGAGCTCAGCAGGTCCCGGACCATTCACTGTTTACATCCGGCCACTACATAGTGATCTGAGCTCAGCTGTTCCTGGACCATTCACTGTTTACATCCGGCCACTACATAGTGATCCGAGCTCAGCTGGTCCCGGACCATTCACTGTTTACATCCGGCCACTACATAGTGATCTGAGCTCAGCTGGTCCTGGGCCATTCATTGTTTACATCCGGCCACTACATAGTGATCTGAGCTCAGCTGGTCCTGGACCATTCACTGTTTACATCCGGCCACTACATAGTGATCCAAGCTCAGCTGTTCCTGGACCATTCACTGTTTACATCCGGCCTCTACATAGTGATCCAAGCTCAGCTGTTCCTGGACCATTCACTGTTTACATCCGGCCACTACATAGTGATCCAAGCTCAGCTGGTTCTGGGCCATTCACTGTTTACATCCGGCCACTACATAGTGATCCGAGCTCAGCTGGTCCTGGGCCATTCACTGTTTACATCCGGCCGTTACATAGTGATCCGAGCTCAGCTGGTCCTGGGCCATTTACTGTTTACATCCGGCCACTACATAGTGATCCGAGCTCAGCTGGTCCTGGACCATTCACTGTTTACATCCGGCCACTACATAGTGATCCGAGCTCAGCTGGTCCTGGACCATTCACTGTTTACATCAGGCCACTACATAGTGATCCGAGCTCAGCTGTTCCTGGACCATTCACTGTTTACATCCGGCCACTACATAGTGATCCGAGCTCAGCTGGTCCTGGGCCATTCACTGTTTACATCCGGCCGTTACATAGTGATCCGAGCTCAGCTGGTCCTGGGCCATTTACTGTTTACATCCGGCCACTACATAGTGATCCGAGCTCAGCTGGTCCTGGACCATTCACTGTTTACATCCGGCCACTACATAGTGATCTGAGCTCAGCTGGTCCTGGACCATTCACGGTTTACATCCGGCCACTACATAGTGATCCGAGCTCAGCTGGCCCTGGACCATTCACTGTTTACATCCGGCCACTACATAGTGATCCGAGCTCAGCTGGTCCTGGGCCATTCACTGTTTACATCCAGCCACTACATAGTGATCCGAGCTCAGCTGGTCCTGGACCATTCACTGTTTACATCCGGCCACTACATAGTGATCCGAGCTCAGCTGGTCCTGGACCATTCACGGTTTACATCCGGCCACTACATAGTGATCCGAGCTCAGCTGGCCCTGGACCATTCACTGTTTACATCCGGCCACTACATAGTGATCCGAGCTCAGCTGGTCCTGGACCATTCACTGTTTACATCCGGCCACTACATAGTGATCCGAGCTCAGCTGTTCCTGGGCCATTCACTGTTTACATCCGGCCACTACATAGTGATCCGAGCTCAGCTGGTCCTGGACCATTCACTGTTTACATCAGGCCACTACATAGTGTTCCGAGCTCAGCTGTTCCTGGACCATTCACTGTTTACATCCGGCCACTACATAGTGATCCGAGCTCAGCTGGTCCTGGGCCATTCACTGTTTACATCCGGCCGTTACATAGTGATCCGAGCTCAGCTGGTCCTGGGCCATTTACTGTTTACATCCGGCCACTACATAGTGATCCGAGCTCAGCTGGTCCTGGACCATTCACTGTTTACATCCGGCCACTACATAGTGATCTGAGCTCAGCTGGTCCTGGACCATTCACGGTTTACATCCGGCCACTACATAGTGATCCGAGCTCAGCTGGCCCTGGACCATTCACTGTTTACATCCGGCCACTACATAGTGATCCGAGCTCAGCTGTTCCTGGACCATTCACTCTTTACATCCGGCCACTACATAGTGATCCGAGCTCAGCTGGCCCTGGACCATTCACTGTTTACATCCAGCCACTACATAGTGATCCGAGCTCAGCTGGTCCTGGACCATTCACTGTTTACATCCGGCCACTACATAGTGATCCGAGCTCAGCTGGTCCTGGACCATTCACGGTTTACATCCGGCCACTACATAGTGATCCGAGCTCAGCTGGCCCTGGACCATTCACTGTTTACATCCAGCCACTACATAGTGATCCGAGCTCAGCTGGTCCTGGACCATTCACTGTTTACATCCGGCCACTACATAGTGATCCGAGCTCAGCTGGTCCTGGACCATTCACTGTTTACATCCGGCCACTACATAGTGATCCGAGCTCAGCTGGCCCTGGACCATTCACTGTTTACATCCAGCCACTACATAGTGATCCGAGCTCAGCTGGTCCTGGACCATTCACTGTTTACATCCGGCCACTACATAGTGATCCGAGCTCAGCTGTTCCTGGGACATTCACTGTTTACATCCGGCCACTACATAGTGATCCAAGCTCAGCTGGTCCTGGGCCATTCACTCTTTACATCCGGCCACTACATAGTGATCCAAGCTCAGCTGGTCCTGGGCCATTCACTGTTTACATCCGGCCACTACATAGTGATCCAAGCTCAGCTGGTCCTGGGCCATTCACTGTTTACATCCGGCCACTACATAGTGATCCGAGCTCAGCTGGTCCTGGACCATTCACTGTTTACATCCGGCCACTACATAGTGATCCGAGCTCAGCTGGTCCTGGGCCATTCACTGTTTACATCCGGCCACTACATAGTGATCCGAGCTCAGCTGGCCCTGGACCATTCACTGTTTACATCCGGCCGCTACATAGTGAACTGAGCTCAGCTGTCCCGGACCATTCACTGTTTATATCCATTCCCTATGTAGTCAAACGAGCTCAGCTGGTCTTGGCCATTCACTTTTTACATGTGGCCACCAGCGGAGCTATGCGTAAGTTTTCAAAAATTTCATAAGGCCAGACATTCCTTTTAAGGGCTAGCTTTGGAACAAGTGATAAGGCACACTATCCAAGAAACAATATAATAATCAATTTACGTAAAAACTTACATTTAGTGGCCCTATTTTTAATAAAGTTCTCCCATTCGGTCTGAGGTTACTCTGTGTATCTATACATCCTGTCTGGGGACTATGATTCCCAAGTCAATTGTACTTGGTCCCAAGAGTCTTGTGAACAAGTCTTATCTAATTAATAGGACTATCCTTACAAGCTATTTCATGTGACTCCCTGTGGCTCACAATGCCTATTTCCACGTTAGGTGGGAAATCAAATAATTTAATAACAACAAATGAAACCATGTAATACAATTCAGGAACCAAGTGTCAGTGATATGGTCCTTTCTCTCATTTTAGTCATTTGGTCCTGCACTGGTCTAGCTTTACTCTCCAACATCCCTGGTGGCTAGTGGGGCTAGAAAATCATAAGAACTTCTTGAGACACTAGTCGGAAAAATTATGCTCTGATGTTTATCCATTGAACAACAGTTAGAGACTTTTGTCTGTGTGATTTAACCGTACAAATGGTTCTAACCTTTGTTTGTGACTGGAAATTAAGCTCCCGGTTCAAAGATTGATGATGGCTACAAAGCCATTCAAAGGCTGCATGAAATGGGGCACTTGATTAGTAAAGTGGAAAACCTGCACATGCTCAGAGTGCTTCTCCTGGGCAGAGTAATTATTAATTTTGACCTAGAAGCAAGTTCAATAATTGTGCAAATCCAGAGAATGTTTGACTTCTCTGACCACACTAAAGCAAACGCTATGCTCATGTCTAGGTTTTCAGGGATTTATCAATCAACAAATTGAGCCTAAGTTAATGAACGTTGACCAGGTCACTTAAAAAGTTATTCTCATTATCGTAAGTGGGGAAAAGGGTTTGTGAAAACACAACTTTTTAAAGATTATTTTGCCTTCTCAAGAACAGAGGGACTTTAATTTCAGTTACCACTTGATGTTCGTAATCGGCCACTATTATCTCCTAGGCCAGGAGCGCAGTGCTTACAAGCGCTTTCCAATGGAGCTTGTAAGCACTGCTGTGAAGCTGACCACACTCCTGAAGCGCACTGTTAGCACTCGATCAGGCACTCTTATGATGCTGCAGAGCCAAAGGTGCTTGTAGCATCCGAGAGCTCCTGGGTCGGACCAGCAATGCTGCTGGTCTGAACTGTCAGTCAATCATCGGAATAGTGCTCTTCTAAAAAAGAACAGGAGACCACCCATTAGCCTGGCTCCAGATTGCAGCTTTCATTTCCTCACCACACTGTAATGTTTTCATGTACCCTTTGTAAAGTGATAATGTGATGTGTAATACAGTTGACTAATGGTTTTACATTGACTAACAATATCAGATCGGTGGGGTCTATTCGCTTCTGCGGTGGGTGGACTGTTATTCACTCCAGCAGTACTGCACAGTTGTGTTCAATATGTAGCGTCCGCTCCTGAGAGGTGTAGCTCAGCTCTTATTCTCCGGAGCTGTACACCTCCGTTCAGTATTTATATCAGACCACCGGAGCGAATACCTTTTGATCCGTTAGGGTGTCGGGCTGTCTTCGATCTGATATTGATGAACTGCATAGAGGATAATTTATGGCTGGACAACCCCTTTAAGTAGCTGTTCAAATACCTTATATCGATTTGAGTAAATGTATATCTGCATTATGAAGGGGGGTATAAATGTGGCATAAAAGAGCTGAGCTGATCATTGCTTCAAAAATACGAACACAAAGAAATGAACCCGATAGTGTATATAAATCTAAATCCTTTGTGGAGTGTTACTTTATGAAAACACTAGCAGTGCGTCTCATCCTTGCACTGGGGATGCTTCAACAGTGTGTTTGTCCAGTTTTACCTGTGCATTTCCTCATCTCTTTAATGTGGCCGCTATAATCGATAAAGATGGCATCTCCTCCAGCAGCAAGGCAAGCAGGTTTCCCTCCAGTTCCTTTTAAGTGGGCTGAAGCCTCTGCGTCTAGCAGTGACCTTTTGGCATTATCTCCACTTACATACTTGAGAGCCTGCGAGGCTCTGAATTTTTGGCCCACACCATCAACACACGGCACTCATAATCCCTCCGTCAGAGCTCTCAATTCCACTTGCTTCATAAATTATTGAGAAATGAATTTGAATTACTTCTGAGAAGAATTGCATTTCAAAGTCCTTCAGCAGAGAGGCTGAGAATTTCCTATTTTTTGACTGGTTTTCGGTAGAATAAATATGTTTATTTTTGTTTTTTAAAGATCTGTCCTGCAGGGAATGATTTCTCTCCTTTCTGCATTATCCCTTTCTGCTTACTTTCTGTCAGATGTACATGATGTTTGATTTTCTCTCAAATAGAATTTGGGTTTGTCGTGTACCTACTTGTCAGGCTGGAATTAAAATATAGACATTCACAGAATTTGACATTTTTCTACATGGTTCATACGAATACAATCCTTAATAAATAGTGACATTCAATTTTTCTTTTATTACATCTTTGCAACCTTTCTGGTTGTAACGGGAATTTTTATCAGAAAATTATGTGTCTACTTTGTGTTGTGTTATGGGTATTTTTTTATTATAATGTAAGTATAATATATATAATATACATACACCTCAGTGATCTTGTAATTTACACAGTGGCCAGTAAGCCAGCTCTTTACAGAAGACCTTTCAGCATGCTCATTATCATCACAGATCGGATCACAATAGAAGAGTCCATTCGTGTGTGTGTGTGTATATGTGTGTGTATGTATATATGTATATATGTATGTATATATGTGTGTGTATATATATATATATATATATATATATATATATATATATATATATATATATATATATATATATATATATATATATATACACACACAGTATATATTATTTATTTTATTTATTTTTTGATCACCACCGCTCCCCAGTTACTGGGAGACTGTAGACCTAAAATTTAAGCATTTTGAATAGAGCTCTGGATTATAATCCTCAGCGTTTCATTGTGAAATCCACACAGAACCATATTCACATGCATGGAATGCAAATTCTGTAAGGACTTAAGGTACCTTCACACGAAGCGACGCTGCAGCGATAGCGACAACGATGCCGATCGCTGCAGCGTCGCTGTTTGATCGCTGGGGAGCTGTCACACAGACCGCGCTCCAGCGACCAACGATGCCGAAGGCCCCGGGTAACCAGGGTAAACATCGGGTTGCTAAGCGCAGGGCCGCGCTTAGTAACCCGATGTTTACCCTGGTTACCAGCGTAAAAGTAAAAAAAACAAACAGTACATGCTCACCTGCGCGTCCCCCGGCGTCTGCTTCCTGACACTGACTGAGCTCCGGCCCTAACAGCAGAGCGGTGACGTCACCGCTGTGCTTTCACTTTAGGGCCGGCGCTCAGTAAGGCTACTTTCACACACAGCGTATTTGCTGCGTATTTTTACGCGCGTGTATTTTGCTGCTGCTTTACCTGCGTTTTTTTACGCAGGCAAAAAACGCAGCTGCTTTCACACACAGCGGTTTTTGCTGCGTTTTTTGCAGCTGCGTTTTTTTCAGCATTGTGTACTGAAAATAAAGTTTGTTTGAAAAAAAAAAAGGGGGAAAAAAAAAGAGTCATTGAGGTCATTTCCTGTCTTTATGACTCAGAATACAATACACACTGGAGTTAACATCATGTCGATTCTGCCAGCTGCAATGGCCTTGAGCCAAAGACGCCTCAGCAAGCGGAACAGACATCAGCTGGGGTTTACTAACCCCACTGTCACTAACCCCAGGTTACTAGGGCAGGCGTCAGTCAGACGCCCCCCCCTCGTAACCCTGTACGGTAAGGGTATGTTCACACGATCCTGATTTCAATCCTTTTTTTTCAGGACAAAAACCGCAGCTCTTGGCAGAAAACGCAGGTGCGTTTTTGGTGCGTTTTTGATGCGGTTTTTAGTGCGGTTTTCTCTGCAGATTGTCTGTGTTTGACACAAATAAAGCTTTAACTGCAGTGGGGGAAAAAAAAAAAAGAAATGATGTCATTTCCTTGTCCAACCCTTTTCTTCTTCCATCCTCCATTTTGGGACTAAACACCAAAATGAGTGGACGTGTTTTGAATGACAGCGCTCCGCAGAGTGCTGAGCGTAGGCCAGATCACAGCCCGCGGTTCCAGCTCTATCCAGCTATTTAAGTCTACGTTCACATTTGCGGTCTGCGCCGCAGCGTCGGGCGCCGCATGTGTCATGCGCCCCTATATTTAACATGGGGGCGCATGGACATGCGTCGCACTTGCGTTTTGCGCCGCATGCGTCACTGCAGCGCACGCATCCGGCCGCAGAGGACGCAGCAAGTTGCATTTTTGCGTCCAAAATCAATCAAAAAAAGGACGCATGCGGCGCACAACGCAAATGTGAACATAGCCTAAGTGCCACGTATTTAAGTGTCACGTATTTCTTTGCCACGTATCACGTATTTCAGTGCCACGTATTTCAGTGCCACATATTTCAGTGCCACGTATTTCAGTGCCACGTATTTCAGTGCCACGTGCCACCTATTTCAGTGCCACGTATTTCAGTGCCACGTATCAAAGTGCCACGTGCCACGTATCAAAGTGCCACGTGCCACATATTTCAGTGCCACTTGCCACGTATTTCAGGGCCACGTGCCACGTATTTCAGTGCCACGTATCAAAGTGCCACGTATCAAAGTGCCACGTGCCACATATTTCAGTGCCACGTATTTAAGTGACACGTGCCACGTATCAAAGTGCCACGTATCACGTATTTCAGTGCCACGTATTTAAGTGACACGTATCATGTATAAGTGCCACGTGTCACGTATTTAATTGCCACGTATTTAAGTGCCACGTATCAAGATTTTCCATGGAGAACAGACACATCCAGAGATATGTCTGCTCTCCACGGCTGCAGCAACACACTGACAGGAGCCATAGTTCCTGTCGGTGTGTCACTGCGCATGCGCGAGCGAGTTTACCGGCGGTCATTGACCCCGGCACTCTCGCTTAACGGCAGTGCTGCGTGGGAAAGTTCAACGCAGCTGTACTGCTGTTAACCGAGACGCCGGAGTCATTGAACTCCGGAACAGTACGCGATACACTGCTAGGAGCTTCGCTCCTGGCAGTGTATCGCCGGAGAGCAGGGGATCGGCGTGGGACACTCGTTTTATGGATTCTGCGGACAGGGAGTATGAATTTGGTTTATTATTTTTGGATTTTTTCCTGGAGGATCGAGGGCTTTGCCTACAAGTGTGCTGTTGGTGAGTATATACTCTGTTATGTGTTGTATGTACTGTACTGTGTGTCATGTATGTGTATTGTGTGTAGGTGTTTTGTGTAACTTTACAATTGTGCTAAGTCGCCGGACACAGGGACAACTCTCCCATCCTAATACCGGATGGGAGTAGTAGTCCCATACGGCGACTTAGCACAATGGTGGCACTAGCGTCGCATGGGGACACACACACACACACACACACACACACACATACCAAATCGATCAGCAGCCCCACGTTTATGCTCATTCTGTTGAAGGACTCCATGCTGCTTCACTGGGGGGCGGGGGCTTCCCTCTTCCTGTCCGACGTCACGTCCGGTCCTGGGTGTCAACCCCTCCGTACAAAGACGCCGACACCCAGGACAAAGGCGCTGTGTGTGGACGATAATATGGGGCCCTATGGGGATACGCAGACACGCCGCTGCGTAAAGAATTGACATGTCAATTCTTTTTACGCCGGCGTGTTTGCAGACAAAAGCGCCGCGTTTTTTTGCGGTGTGTCTGAACGGCAAAGTGAATTTCTCATTCACTTTGCCGGCAGACGAAAATGACATTGCGCATTTTTGAAAAGCGCCCGCAAAATAGCGCTCAAAAATGCGCTATGTCTGAAAGTAGCCTAAGTGTCAGGAAGCAGACGCTGGGGGACGCGCAGGTGAGTATGTACTGTTTGTTTTTTTTACTTTTACGCTGGTAACCAGTGTAAACATCGGGTTACTAAGCGCGGCCCTGCGCTTGGTAACCCGATGTTTACCCTGGTTACCAGTGTAAAACATCGCTGGTATCGTTGCTTTTGCTTTCAAACACAACGATACACGGCGATTGGACGACCAAATAAAGTTCTGGACTTTATTCAGCGACCAGCGACATCACAGCAGGATCCTGATCGCTGCTGCGTGTCAAACTAAACGATATCGCTAGCGAGGACGCTGCAACGTCACGGATCGCTAGCAATATCGTTACAAAGTTGTTTCGTGTGAAGGTACCTTTACAAGGAATCTATTCCAAAATCTTCCTTAATCTAACATTTAACTCTTGTGCCAGACTCCATTTATCACGACCAGAACACAAGGATCAGCAGTCAGAAAAGAAAAGGATCCTGCATGTTTGATTTCGAACATGTCATTATTGGTGTGTTCAGCTGACTTAGTCTGATGAATATGAGGCCTTTAGAGGCGGTCAAGTAGAATTCTATTATAGGATGATGTTGTACCCGAGTTCCTTGCATTCTGCAGTTAGGTGATGTTCATAGTTACACCAATCATCTTGGACATTCACTTTTCTGTTTCATCTTTAGATTCTGGTTCAGAAGTTTGCACGGAAAACCCAGAGCATCTTTTCCAGCAAAATGACTGAATCGACCACTCACGTCATCATGAAAACAGGTAGGTGTGGGCTGTTGTCCCTGCAGCCTCTTCAGTGCTGTTCTCCATTACACCACACTGAACACTAAAATATATATCATCAAGTTGTTGGGATTTGCACGGATTATTTCCACACAGAAAGGTTAATGGGAAACGGTTCTGATCAGTCTTAAAGCCGCCTCTAATCCCTGCCTAGGAAAAGCATTTTGGAACATGCCTTCAGCTTATCTACAGTTTATTTAACACCCATGGCTGGAGGAGAGACACGAGGAGGAAGATTGTTTACAGCCTCGCAAATGTTATTTTTTTTTATTGCATTTTTATTGAGATTTAGATAATTATAAAGGTTCTTTCCGTTTTGCAAGTACCCAACCATTTATTTGCCTGTAATGTAAAGGAACATGGACCAAACATTCAGTATAGCCATGTAACTGACCACTGTAGTGGTGCTGTCTCCCTGGCCAACTTATACCCAAAGGGTGAGGGTTTGAAAACCAAGCTTATTACTATACCTTTAGGTTTCTTGTCAGCCCCTTTTATATTCTCTATGCTAGAATACCATAGACAAGTCTTATCAGGACCAGCCATGGACAGGTACTGTTTTTGTAGTTGTGGGGGTATGAATGGTGCATCAATGGCTGTTATATGTGTCTGAGATGGAGAACTTATTGTTGGGCACACGTAGTGATCATAATCCATATACAGTGATATGAAATATAAGGCCAAATGTTTAAAGGGTTATCCCACAAAAATATTAAAATGTAGTGGATAGCATATGGACAAATTATTTTGAATTTAAATATATTAAAAAAAAAAGCTTTGTATATTTTTAAATGACTTACATTGTTGTCAGTGTTGGCGCCTACGACCTTTATCCCTAGTAATTATGTTCATCTGTAGTATGAAGCACCACACTGATCCCGAGATTGCGATGTGACCACATAGTTTACATATTCTTTCTCTGCTCTCAGGGGATACAAAGGCAGCAGTGTATGCTCTCCTTCCACTCTCATACATAAAGAACCAGTAAAATATATCTCCACATCATAACCAGAGATTAGTGCTCTGCCCCGAGATGAGGCTCATCATACCAGATGAATAGCGCATGCGCGTCCATCCACCAGCTTGATGCAGTGTGTGTCAAGAAAGTGTAGGGGGCGCTCTGTAATGAAGCTATACAATCTACCGCTTCATTATTTAATAGATTGAGTTTTTAATCAACTGTCAATGAATACCGAAAATAAACATTCAGTCTCTTTCTTCAGTGTGGATTTCTTTTGCCTCTGATGCTACGGATCGACTACTTTTTTTTTTTTTTTTTTCTTGTCTATTGTTGTTTCCTATAAACCCGGCCATGAGGCCTTTACCGGTCAGCTCTTGCCGGAAAATATCAGTGTTTTGTATAATCCATCTGCGTCATCAATCGTCCAAGCTAGTAAGTGAATGAAAACGCCTATAAAAATAAGCATTTGAAAAGAGCGACCTATTGGTGACTACATCTGTACCAAGGCAGCTCTCATTTTGGCTAGTGCTGTAGGCCCCTAATTGGGCTTGATTAACTGTCGGTGGGCGGAAAGAAATGCCAGCCTGCTTTTCTCTGCTTGTTTGTTTTCTCTGTGCTGTCCGTGCCTGAAGAGGACAGATAGTGCCATAATGAGTGACACACCGTTTAGATCAGTACTGTGTCTTCTCCCTGCGCTGCTGCCATATATGAATGTGAAATGACTAAGACGGTCCATGGAAGCATCACACATCCGATGTGCCCCGGACATGTGGGAAGAATGCGGGGACAGCTTGCCAACAATAGCAGTAGGCTGTGGCTGGTTAAATGAGGGCGATTGTGACTCTCTATTTTTTGGAATACAGTTTGTGAAGCAGTGTAGGCAAGATCTGCTCCATGGAAATTATTGTAGAAACTGTTATGTAAGGGAATGATTATGCACATTTTATATCTGTAAATACCCCACCTGCTTTGTGGCCAGCGTTTACGAGCAATATCTAGTATCTACCTGCTGTATGTATGTACCGTATATTCTGTATGTTTACATTTCACATTTTTAAATTTTAGTCCAGTGGGTTTAACCTATAGCCTAACATTTTGATCCAGAGGAAGACAAAAAAAAATCCAGGGCAGATGCTAAATTGCCCCATAACAGTGGGAAAACTCCTTCCCAACTTCACATAAGTCAGACTAGTTCCGTGGAGCAACGCCCCATCACAGAATTTAGTACCCATAGCCTGTAATATTCTAGTTTTTCAAGAAAGGTGTCCAGGTCCTCCTTGAATGTTTTATTGGAGGGTCAGAATTTGGGGCAAATCAAAAATCTTATGACGGAGGCTGAGTTAAGGGTTCAAGGAATGTTTTCTTGGCACATTGTGTGTCCTCCGACACCTCTGAACAGGGTCTTAGATGATGAGACCCAAGCACTGTGGCTTACCAAGTTCCTCCTATATGTGTGTGTGTATATAAGATAACCTAGTAAAATAGAGATGTATTTTCAACATGATATATTTTATGCATATATTTGTTTTTTATAGATGAACACCTCGTGTGTGAAAGAACGTTGAAATATTTTCTGGGAATTGCTGGGAGAAAATGGGTGCTTAGCTATGAATGTAAGTATTGGATTTTAGTATCTTAAATGGCCTTTCCAAATGAAACACTGATGCATCTTGGCCCTAAACATGGTCCATGTGGCTTAGACTGCATTTACGCAACTGTGTGGCACGTCCATGTGCTTTGTTTTTTGTTTTGTGTCTGAGAGCATACTGACCCATAGTTTCATTAATCGATACCCACATTTGTTGTAAGAACAGATCTGTGTCTCCAGTCTGGGAGATTCCGAGCATGTCCTATTCTTATTCGTTTATAGGGTCAGACCCAGCCATTAAAGTGTGTGAGGATCTGTATAAGACGAATGAAACACGGAAGGCCTACATTGTAGCTCAGTTTTCCATTCTAGTTCTATCCATTTTATCCAGTTCTATCAAACAGTTTACCTGGTTAAGTGGGGAAAAAATATATAAATAACCTGATGCAACTAGGATGACAACTGAGAAAAAAAATTGGTCCGTTTCTCGTGGATGGGAACAGGAACACACTCGAAAGTTGTGGCAGGCTTTGCATGTAGCAGAGCATTATTTGTCCTGCAATGCAGATTTATAAATTTGCAGCATTTTGGAGGATTTATTGTGGCATTTCCAACTAAGTTCAATGGGAAGTGAAAATCTGCAACAATGTTGTGGATTGACCTCAAATCTGCAGCAAAGTCCAGAGAAGTTTTAATGGAATTAAATATATATTTTAAAAGTTTAAAATAAAATCCACTATTTTCTGGTCCCCGCCAGACTGTGTACACTCGGCATCCTGCGGTGTCCTCATAGGCGATTGTTGCATCCAGTCATAGGTTGTGTTACTTACGCGTGACAAGACATCATTATAGGAGGCCTCATTGTGTATAGAATGGTGGGTACCAAAGAGGTATTCCCAGGGAAGATGAGGATAATGATTAGCTGTTTTATTTAGGTGAATTCGGCATTTAAATGTGCATGTCTTGATGTGGCCGGTATTTCCTGTAATAGTAAAGGCGTCTATACACCTTAGGTAACTGCTGACCGCTACCTCTCCCAACTGTGTCATACACATAAATGACTCGGCCAGCAACTTATATCCCGTGGAAATAAAAGGATCATGCGCAAATTTCAATCTGCCCAATCCATATTTATTGTCTATGGGGGCCGCTAGTTATCAGCCAACTGATGGGTTTCCCAATGTTGCCAATATCGGCAGGTGCAGCCTACTTTGTGTGAAGGACTAAAAGGTTTTTCTAGGTTCAATATAAATGTCTTCAGCTATTGTATATGACTGCAGATTGTCGAGACATTGCGCAAATTACATACTGTCAGGATTCCCCATAATTTCCATCTCGAGTAGCTATTCACGTGACCGCAGGTATTCAGTTTGCATAGTTGTGGCGTTTCTCAATATTCTATTTCCGTTTGAGCTGAAAATCCAGTAACAGTCTGACAGTGTGCATTCTACATCCTGTAAGGATTTTACCGTCTCTGAGTGACTGCAGAAATTTCTGGTGAGCTCAGAAATCCCCTTTTAAGAAACTTACAAATTTTAAGAAAAATTCTAGTCCTTTCCATAAATGTTAGACTTGTATATAATCCTGTAAGCCACCAGATAACGTCTTTAAATGACTAAAGATGCATCTACACTGCAGACCGCTCAATCATTGGTTGAAGTAATGTTTTGATGTAATCAAGAGGTCTTTCTCGGTAGCACATCATCTTGCCTAAGCAGGACTTTGCTGCCGAGAACAATGGCACCCAATGTGCACTGATTAGTCTGGAACTGACCATTCAGCCTGCACTGGAAGAGCAGTCTGTGTACGTAAACTGGCTACTGAACTAGCGTCGATCAACAAATATTTCTAAATCATCGGCTGTTTTACTTTACAAAATTATTAAATGTACATGATAAACAGTTATCTACATATCGGATTCTCTTGTCCTTGAATCATTCCACCTGTATGAGTTATCTGACAGTATTCTGTAATAGAACTTTCCCTGTTTCCTTCTTTTGCTGTTTCCTATGAGACTTTTCGGTTTATTACTATTGCAGTCCTTCGCTATCCGAGTATATTCCTAAGGCTTTTTGTGAAAATAGAAGCGGCTGTCACTTCTTATTGTAGAAGCAGTAGATTTTGCAGTCTCTGTGATTAGATGCTTATTATACTATTCAAAGTGGAACTAAAGGGGGAAAAAAGAATATATTTAAGACTGTGTTAGACTTCCATTGTTATGCTCTTCTCAGAATCTTATTAAAGGGATTAGCGGGAGAAAAACTTTTTGTTTTTATTTTGCTTCTACTTGGCAGAGATAAATATTCCCACAATGGGATCTACTGTAGGTTTTATTTTCTGAAGTAATGAATTTGTAAAAATTGTCCCCCCAACATGCCAGGGTGTTTTTGATTAAGCTAATGGACTACAAAGCAAAGCAAAAAAACAATGCTCCTAAGATGGAGTAGCTCTATATGCTTGTGTATGAGATTGGAGGCATATTGGAGTGTAAAGATCCCGATAGAAGTCGGATTATCCCTGACCGTGCTTCTGTATCCCCCTCCGCTATCTGTGCACTCGGCCTGCAGTGTTGCCACATGTGAAAGCTGCATTATCCAGTCTTAGGTTGCTGCTGTCACATGCGTTTGGCATTGTTATAGGAGTGTACAGAGGGTGTTGGGGATCAGCGAAGCATTGTCCAAGATTGTTGAGAGAATCCTTATTTATATTCGACATAATGAGCTGTTTTTCGCTGGGAAATCAACATCGGAATCCACTTGCTTTGTGCAAATTTGCTGTAGAAAAGGTTAAGCGAAGGCTGTCGGGCCTAAGCGGACTGTATAAACTAACCACATAGCCTTGTAGGGGATATAACCCCTATAGAAAGCACAATTTAAGCGTTCTAATCTCTGCGTCCTTTTTGGGGAAACTAGTGATAATCAAATATGCCAGTTAGGGTGCTCAGTGCACCCTTGGTGTGGCCAAGAGGCTCAGTACACTGTTCGGGCCACTGGTTTTGCATGCTTCTGCCTCCTTCACTGGTGACTGACAGCACAGGCTTGCCTGAGTTTTTTCTGGAGATAGTGCTAGCTCCTGCTCAACCCACTGCTGTCAGTCACTAGTGAAACAGCATTGAGCCTCTTGGCCACACCAAGGGTGCACTAATTAAGGCTTGGTCGGAATTTAGTTTTGGGTTTTTTTTTGCAGAGATTTGAAGATCGGCGGTCTTGTTGGTGACCAGCAGCTGCTCATCACTACTTCTTTAGAAATAACACGATCTATTGGAATGAGAGTGGTCACTAGGAAAGCTGCGTCCTAGCTTTCTGGACTCATTGCGTGTTTTTTGTGTGTGTGTGGGGGGGGGGGGGGAAGGAGGTTTGCTACTCAGCAAAAATGCTTCAGTTTTATTGTAATTGTGGTAGAATTCGATCTACAGTATATAGATTTAGATTACTATTTGTTACCCCCTCTGCGTACCATATTAAACAGTTTCTTATTTGTGCGTGTCTCATGGATAAGTCTGGGACATCATATAAAATCATTTTGATATGCATCTCGGAGAGGAAATTTATGACACCGGCTCAAACATGATTTTCTTTTTCCCTTTTTATTTTAATCCTTGCGGCTGCTTATCTGCATTGAGCAAATTCTAATGTAATCAGTCACTTTTTGACTTTCTTTTTATCTAGGGATTGTGCAGTCGTTCAGAGAGGGGAGAATTCTTGATGAGGTGAGTCGGATATTAAATATCCTTGTGAAAAATGATAGATAATCATCTTGACATGAAGCATTATTTCCATTGCCGTCACTGTTCACAGCTTTGTGTACATGTTTATGAACCCTCAACTCTTTTAATTTATTTTCTGGACATTTTTTGTGAAACCTGATAAATGTCCTTTCTGGATCATGAAAATTCATATAGGCTAAATATGAAATAATAGCTGCTGTGATCTAAACAGGACTGTCTGGCTACAGCAATAATCAGTATAGCTGTAATGAAAACAATAGGATCAGTAAGATCATCAAAGCGTCTCTGCAGTCCAGTCTGTTGTAATTCTACGTATGGCTGCCTGTACCGCTTAGTGTGCACTAGTGTCTTTCTGTGTCTAATGAGATGGTAATTCGAGGGAAATTTGACCCAATTATTTTTTATTATTATTTCATCATTATTGTAGCATAGAAACTAGATCATATATTTTTTCTCCTTCAATAGAAATACATTTGCATTTATTATAACCTACCTTATGTGTAAATAGCCAGAATGAATTTGTAATGGACTCTGAGAGCAATAACGTTACTGAAATGCTACTTAAAGTAGTTCTCCAGGAGTTCATTTCTACATTGGTACTTTTTTTTTTTGAATGGGCAATAAGTGTTTTGATCCTTTGCAATCCTACCTTTGGGACCCTTGCCAGTCAGCACAATAAAGGCTATTCATCTCCAAGGAAAACCGTGAATGAAGCATGTTAAAGGCTTCCATGCACATTAGATTAATGGAAGCTCTGATTTGGGGCCTTCTTACTCTTCCCTAAACGGTGAAGAACAGGGCTTTAACGGAGTATTCTCATGATAGTAAATGGCGTTAATTAGTTAGACAGCATAAAAATTAACACTTGAGCAATTCACTTCCATTTTCCATCTGCTGTTATTGTCCTGCAATGAGATCTTTCATCTTACATAATGTACAGCTTTTACATGGAGCTCGGCCACTAGTGACTGCCCAGACCCAGACTCCAGGAGAAGGGGTCACCTCTTGGCATCTGTTAGCTCTCTCCAGCCCATTGATTTCTATATAGCAATTAGCTGCTCACAGCCTTCCCCCACTCTCTCCGCTCCTGACTGAGCTGCTGTTATAAATCTTGCTCTTATCAATCCTGTGGAATCCCAGTTCCTGACACTCAGCATCACATCTCTCTCTGTCCACAGCAATGTGCTTTTGAAATGCATTGTTATTTCTATATGTAAATCTAGTGATGGCAGTGTAGAATCAGAACAAACCAAAGCTAAATGTGTTACTGCAGAATGTGTGTTGAGTAGTAATGAGTGAACGTGCTCAGATAGTGTTATCAGCAGGGCTGTGGAGTTGAAGTCTTGGAGTCGGAGCCCATTTTGGAGGAGTCGGAGTCTGACTCTGTGCCATGGAAATTGAGGAGTCTGTGGTTTGGCTCACTGACTCCACAGCCCTGGTTATCAGAGCATATTCGTGTGCTAAGGCTAGTTTCACACTAGTGTTCAGCAGGGCTGCGGACTTCCTCCGTGAATCCTTGCCCACTGCCGCACCTCTTCATTCAGCTCCGCCTGCGCATGCGTCCTGCGTACCCTATCTTTAACCCCTTAATCCCGTATGACGTACTATCCCGTCAAGGTGACCTGGGACTTAATTCCCGGTGACGGGATAGTACGTCATACGTGATCGGCCGCGCTCACGGGGGGAGCGCGGCCGATCACGGCCGGGTGTCAGCTACCTATCGCAGCTGACATCCGGCACTATGTGCCAGGAGCGGTCACGGACCGCCCCCGGCACATTAACCCCCGGCACACCGCGATCAAACATGATCTCAGTGTACCGGCGGTATAGGGAAGCATCGCGCAGGGAGGGGGCTCCCTGCGGGCTTCCCTGAGACCCCCGGAGCAACGCGATGTGATCGCGTTGCTCCGAGGGTCTCCTACCTCCTTCCTCCCTGCAGGTCCCGGATCCAAGATGGCCGCGGCATCCGGGTCCTGCAGGGAAGGAGGTGGCTTACCAAGTGCCTGCTCAGAGCAGACGCTGGTAAGCCTGCACCGATGTAAGTGAGATCGGTGATCTGACAGAGTGCTGTGCACCCTATCAGATCATCGATCTGTGATGTCCCCCCCTGGGACAAAGTAAAAAAGTAAAAAAAAAAAAATTTCCACATGAGTAAAAAAAAAAAAAAAAAAAAAATACTAAATAAATAATAAAAAAATATATATTATTCCCATAAATACATTTCTTTTTCTAAATAAAAAAAACAAAACAATAAAAGTACACATATTTAGTATCGCCGCGTCCGTAACGACCCAACCTATAAAACTGCCCCACTAGTTAACCCCTTCAGTAAACACCGTAAGAAAAAAAAAAAAAAGAGGCAAAAAACAACGCTTTATTACCATACCGCCGAACAAAAAGTGGAATAACACACGATCAAAAAGACTGATATAAATAACCATGGTACCGCTGAAAACATCATCTTGTCCTGCAAAAAACAAGCCGCCATACAGCATAATCAGCAAAAAACTAAAAAAAAGTTATAGTCCTGAGAATAAAGCGATACCAAAATAATTATTTTTTCTATAAAATAGTTTTTATCGTATAAAAGCGCCAAAACATAAAAAAATGATATAAATGAGGTATCACTGTAATCGTACTGACCCGAAGAATAAAACTGCTTTATCAATTTTACCAAACGTGGAATGGTATAAACGTCTCTCCCAAAAGAAATTCATGAATAGCTGGTTTTTGGTCATTCTGCCTCACAAAAATCGGAATAAAGTGATCAAAAACGGTCACGTGTCCGAAAATGTTACCAATAAAAACATCAGCTCGTCCCGCAAAAAACAAGACCTCACATGACTCTGTGGAGCAAAATGTGGAAAAATTATAGGTCTCAAAATGTGGAGACGCAAAAACTTTTTTGCTATAAAAAGCGTCGCTGGTTTCACACTTGCGTTTTTGTCTGCAGCGTTTTTTGCACAAAAAAACGCATGCGTTTTTTCCCTATATTTAACATTGAAAAAGCATGCGTTTTTTGTACGCGTTTGGTCACGTTTTCAAACGCATGCGTTTTTTTTCTGCATGCGTTCATTTTCAGAAATACAACCTGCAGTATTTTCTTGCGTTTTTAAGCACATGCGTTTACGTTAAAAACACATGCGTTTTTATCGAAAAAAAACAGAAAACACACTGAAAAGCCACCCACCACCATCAAGGTGATAAAGGGATCCAAACCCTAACTCTACCCCTAACCTCACCCCTAACCGTTTAATGAACATTTTCTGACAGTCATAGTGCCACGTATTTAAGTGCCACGTATTTAAGTGCCACGTATTTCAGTGCCACGTATTTCAGTGCCACGTATTTCAGTGCCACGTATTTCAGTGCCACGTATTTAAGTGCCACGTATTTAAGTGCCACGTATTTAAGTGCCACGTATTTAAGTGCCACGCATTTAAGTGCCACGCATTTAAGTGCCACGCATTTCAGTGCCACGTATTTCAGTGCCACGTATCACGTATTTCAGTGCCACGTGTTTCAGTGCCACGTGTTTCAGTGCCACGTATTTCAGTGCCACGTATTTCAGTGCCACGTATTTCAGTCACGTTTAGGGTTAGGGGTAGGGTTAGGGTTAGGGTTGGGGCTAAAGTTAGGGTTGGGGCTAAAGTTAGGGTTGGGGCTAAAGTTAGGGTTAGGGTTTGGATTACATTTACGGTTTGGATTAGGGTTGGGATTAGAATTATGGGTGTGTCAGGGCTAGGGGTGTGGTTAGGGTTACCGTTGGGATTAGGGTTAGGGGTGTGTTTGGGTTAGGGTTTCAGGTAGAATTGGGGAGTTTCCACTGTCCAGGCACATCAGGGGCTCTCCAAACGCGACATGGCGTCCAATCTCAATTCCAGCCAATTCTGCGTTGAAAAAGTAAAACAGTGCTCCTTCCCTTCCGAGCTCTCCCGTGCGCCCAAAAAGGGGTTTACCCCAACATATGGGTTATCCGCGTACTCGGGACAAATTGAACAACAACTTCTGGGGTCCAAGTTCTCTTGTTATCCTTGGGAAAATAAAAATTTGGGGGGCTAAAAATCATTTTTGTGGGGAAAAAAAGATGTTTTATTTTCACGGCTCTGCGTTATAAACTGTAGTGAAACACTTGGGGGTTCAAAGTTCTCACAACACATCTAGATAAGTTCCTTGGGAGGTCTAGTTTCCAATATGGGGTCACTTGTGGGGGGTTTGTACTGTTTGGGTACATCAGGGGCTCTGCAAATGCAATGTGACGCCTGCAGACCAATCCATTTAAGGCTGCATTCCAAATGGCGCTCCTTTCCTTCCGAGCTCTGTCATGCGCCCAAACAGTGGTTCCCCCCCACATATGGGGTATCAGCGAACTCAGGACAAATTGGAAAACAAATTTTGGGGTCCAATTTATTCTGTTACCCTTGTAAAAATACAAAGCTGGGGGCTAAAAAATCATTTTTGAGAAAAAAAAAAATAAAAATTATTTTCACGGCTCTGCGTTATAATCTGTAGTGAAACACTTGGGGGTTCAAAGCTCTCAAAACACATCTAGATAAGTTCCTTAGGGGGTCTACTTTCCAAAATGGTGTCACTTGTAGGGAGTTTCAATGTTTAGGCACATCAGGGGCTCTCCAAACGCAACATGGCGTCCCATCTCCATTCCAGTCAATTTTGCATTGAAGTGTCAAATGGCGCTCCTTCCCTTCCAAGGTCTGCCATGCACCCAAACAATGGTTTACACCCACATATGGAGTATCAGCGTACTCAGGACAAATTGCACAACATTTTTTGGGGTCCAATTTCTTCTCTTACCCTTGGGAAAATAAAAAATTGGGGGCGAAAAGATCATTTTTGTGAAAAAATATGATTTTTTATTTTTACGGCTCTGCATTATAAACTTCTGTGAAGCACTTGGTGGGTCAAAGTGCTCACCACACATCTAGATAAGTTCCTTAGGGGGTCTACTTTCCAAAATGGTATCACTTGTAGGGAGTTTCAATGTTTAGGCACATCAGGGGCTCTCCAAACGCAACATGGCGTCCCATCTCCATTCCAATCAATTTTGCATTGAAAAGTCAAATGGTGCTCCTTCCCTTCCAAGCTCTGCCATGCGCCCAAACAATGGTTTACACCCACATATGGGGTATCAGCGTACTCAGGACAAATTGTACAACAACTTTTGGGGTCCATTTTCTCCTGTTACCCTCGGTAAAATAAAACAAATTGGAGCTGAAATAAATTTTGTGTGAAAAAAAGTTAAATGTTCATTTTTATTTAAACATTCCAAAAATTCATGTGAAACACCTGAAGGGTTAATAAACTTCTTGAATGCAGTTTTGAGCACCTTGAGGGGTGCAGTTTTTAGAATGGTGTCACACTTGGGTATTTTCTATCATATAGACCCCTCAAAATGACTTCAAATGAGATGTGGTCCCTAAAAAAAAATGGTGTTGTAAAAATGAGAAATTTCTGGTCAAATTTTAACCCTTATAACTCCCTAACAAAAAAAATTTTGGTTCCAAAATTGTGCTGATGTAAAGTAGACATGTGGGAAATGTTACTTATTAAGTATTTTGCGTGACATATGTCTGTGATTTAAGGGCATAAAAATGCAAAGTTGGAAAATTGCGAAATTTTCAAAATTTTCGCCAAATTTCCGTTTTTTTCACAAATAAACGCAAGTTATATAGAATAAATTTTACCACTAACATGAAGTACAATATGTCACGAGAAAACAATGTCAGAATCGCCAAGATCCGTCAAAGCGTTCCAGAGTTATAGCCTCATAAAGGGACAGTGGTCAGAATTGTAAAAATTGGCCCGGTCATTAACGTGCAAACCACCCTCGGGGCTTAAGGGGTTAACATTGGGTACGCAGGCCATGCGAATGCCTCCGCATGCGTTGTTTTCACGCTGCGCCGAACGCAACATGTTGCATTTTGGCGCAGCGTGAAAACTACGCATCTGGAGGCATCCACATGGCCTGCGTACCCAATGTTAAAGGTCGGGTACGCAGGACGCATGCGCAGGCGGAGCTGAATGAAGAGGCTTGGCAGTGGGCAGGGCTTCACGGAGGAAGTGCACAGCCCTGCCGAACGCTAGTGTGAAACTAGCCTAACTGAGTGACTTCGGCATGCTCGAAAAATGTTTGCGTCCCCGTGCCGTCGCACAACACATGCATGGATTGTGTTTATTAGGCAATTTGGACAGCCGTGAGGCTTGCAGGAGCGGAGACTCGAATATACTATAAGTTTTATCAAAATGTTTCAACTCTCTGCAGTCAATGATAGTTTAACAATTTTTGATCAAAAAGTATATAAGCCATGATAAAGTTGTGATTGGAGGGGATGATGCATTTTTCGTTATAGTGCAAATTTCCGTTGCAGTAAATCTAGATTTTCCATATCCATCCCTCCATCTTATATTCCCCTTTACCACTACCAGTGGATTGATTGCTGTCACATTACTTGTACAACCGGTAACGCTGTGCAAGTGTGGTTTTAAAGAGGGCACCTGTCCATCAAAACGCGTCAAAGGTATAAGAATTAAATCAATAAAGTTATCTATTTGTGCAGCACATTTTACATTTCTAGAATGTAGAATAAAATATTACCATTTGTCTCTGTAAAGGCATCTCTGGAGCTGTCACTTTTCTCATCTTTCAGCAGAGACAAATGAGCATCTTGTTCCAATTAGAGATGTAACAATCTCATTTCATCTTCATTCTAAATCCAAGCTCCCATTGTGTTGGTTCTCTCTGCACTCCTCCTGCACATTAATGAGTCTGAAACAGCTCTGGACACAAACTCTTGTGTAACAGAGCTTGAACTTATCTGATTTATTTCAAGTTTTCTTTGCCATCAACTAAACCCTAATGAATGTCTAATCGCCACGGCCGGACGATACATTAACAAGAGGTCCGGAGGTAGGACGAGACAGTTGATTCTTATTCCTGTAGCTGTGCCCTGCAAGTTGAGTGTTGGCGCGGTCCGCTGTCTGGAGGAAGACAAGCTGTCTTTCAGCTCCAGATAAATGTTTCCCATTGCCTACTGAATATAATGCAAGGTATTCAGTTAGATAACCTCCAAGTAGTGTTGCTGTGTACACTCCACAATGTGCTTCTGAACAACATGGCATGTGCTTAGCAATCACAGAGTACTCTCAAGTATGTTTCAGCCTAATCCTTTCTTTTACTTTGTACTCGGGAAACTAATATTGTTCTTTTCCAGAACTCCGTCTCCTCCAATAGTGTAGAAAAACATTTATTGATGCACATACCTTTGTGCAGTGATAGTCTGCTAGCCATACATAAGTAGGCAGATCTCATCAAATCTCCATCCTTCCATCTTGATGGGTGATATACACTCATTAAAAACCTCAGCTTGCCAAACGAAATATGTTCCATACCACTTTGATGGTATCAGAATATGCCTAGTCATGTTGCAGTGCACAAAATAGGTTAACTACCTCAACTGCATCTACTAGAAAAATAGTTTCTTTACTTCTGGTAGACATCTAATGAGCATGGTTTCCTCTGCACTCATCAGTTCTCTGAAGGCGGTGATTGGAAGCAGGGCTCGTGTGATGTAACAACCTCACTTGAGCCTTGACAACATGAGTGCCGATACCGCTGAGACTACGCCAGCACGGGAGGTGAGTATAGGTGTTTTTCTTTTAATGGGGCCAAACATGAGGATATATAATTAGATGAGGTTGGGTATTATACGGCCTAGATCCAGGAGGAGGTTACAGCTGCTTTCAAAGGATTAATTTACAATTGTACAACATGGTTATTTCCAAAGGGTTAATTTACTAGAAAAATGAATAGCTACTCATAAATGGTTTATCTCCTATGGAGGACGTAGCTTTTTCTCAAGGGTTTATCTGAATTTCTTACCTCGTACACTATAACAGGAAACTCTTGTGTAACTGTATCTTCTAGTTCATCTCTTCCCCTGCTCTGTAATATACAGGAATCCAACTTACATTGCTTCATATATCAATACCTCCAGTATGAAGGATGGCAGCAGATTTTCCCTGTGTTTACACAAAGTTTCCCCATAGGGGTGTTTCCAAGCTCAGAGACAAAAATACAGAAGGCCTTGATAAATTTGATAAAGTGTGGGTGCTTTGATGAACTTCATCCATATGATGTACACATAAACCTTTGTGGCAGAGTTATCTTTACTCAATCATTAGATCTTCTGAGACTGGTGGGCATGTGATGTCCAACATCATTGATGTTGATTGCTGTTTTTATGTTCTGTGTAAGCAACCATGTGAGATGATTCTATGGCCCCTATTCATCAAAGCTTTTATGCCCAAAAAGTGTTTTTAAAAGCATTGGAAAATTGCAAAAATTTGGCGCAACTCATAGTTGCACCAACTTTTTGCAGCTATTGTCATTTTAACGCCAGTAACTTCCAGCTCTGCCAAAATGGAAGAACGTGGGGTTGTGGCAGGGGCTTGGTGTGATGGTGAGCTGTTACGTTCCCTATACCAGAAATGTCTCTTCAGTCTCTAATTGGAGTATGATTTTCACGTTGTGCATGGAGGCGCACAGCATTCGTGAAATGCTCCAGATTCATGAAGAGGCGTGTGCTTTTTCATGTATTAGGAGCATGCAACTCCACCAAACTCCCTCATCGAGACCGGTGAGATAAACGCTGATCTTGATGAATCGGGGCCTTTATTGGAAAGTCATGTTTATCTGAGTCAGGCTGCTCTTTCCCTTTGATGTAACAGCAGCTTTGTAGCCAACTTTATCATTTTCCCTTTAAAGTAAAAAAAATTTGGGTACTTAAATTTTCAAACCATGACAAATTCCACTACTTCCATTTTTGAATATATTTTAAAAACTATTTTTCGAAATGTAATTTATTTATGCTTGCCAGGTCTAAGTGGCAGCATAACCCTTAAATATCTTCTATACGATCAGCATAGCAACAAGCCAAATTGCTTCTGGAGAGAGTGAACTTTTCCTTGGGGATGGACAGGCTCAAGGTCTCACAACAAGCACTTACTTTTCGAGGCTGATGAGTGAAAGACATGTAGTCAAGATTATTAGGCTCAGCAATAAAATGGATATTGTGTGCAAGACCTGGAGGAATTGTATAAACACTCTTAAATTCAGTCATGTACCAGATTTCTTAGGGGAAAAAATGTAGACGCCTATGGCTCTCCTCTCAGCATTTAGAAATCCTCACATGTCTCTTATCTTGTTTCAGTATGACTTTGAAGTGAAAGGAGACGTGATCAATGGAAGAAATCATAGAGGTCCCAGAAGATCAAGACTAGGATCAGATGGACTGGTATGTTTCCTCTGCTACTCATGCAGCTGGTGGATACTGCCATAAAAGCCCAATAATTTCCTCGCACTCTCTGGTTGCTGCTAATCCGCCATTGCGGAATGCACAAGCTTCAGATCGTTCTAATCTGTTTTTGATAAATACTGTTGCTGAGGCTTGTTGTATCGGTACTCGTTAGTTATTTCTCGTTCTCATTTTCTGCACTGTGCAAGTAAGGAATCAATAACCTGTGTATGTATAATATAGTGAGAGACATTTAAAAAGGACTTCTGAGAAGGAATTTATCTAGGTTTTCTGGCACCCGGGGCAAGTATTCAGTTTGGCGCCCCCCCCTTTCCCAAGCACAAATGCGATTTGCACACTTGGTCATGTACCCACGAGCTCCTCTCCCTAATGCTCTCAATGTTCAGTGAAAAACTGAGAGAAGCAGAAGAGAAGCTCGTTGTCACAGGACCATAAGTATGAAAGTCTCATATGAGTGACGTGTCCATGTGACGACTACTGGAACCTGCAGAGCTGAATCCTGACATCGCAGGCTTCTGAATTCTCTCAACGAATGCACTGCACACTTTTAGGATTCTCCCTTGCCGGTGGACAGTCATGTCAGCCCAAGCATGTGACTTGTATACTTCTGGCCACATTCCGACTAGACGTGTCTGACCTCGCTCAGTTCATTGTCATTGAGTGAGGCCACACATGTCTAGTCGGCACGTGACCGCATGTATGTAAATTGCTGGCACGAGAGAATCCTGACAGCATGCAGTGCGCACTGTGAGACTTCAGAAGTCTGCAGTCACAAAGAATGACTGCAGAGTGCAGACTCATCACAAACCTAAACAACCCCTTTAAATAAAAGCATGAGAATTAGTCAGTATCACAAATATTTACATCCAGGTACCTTATAGTTGACGTAATCTCTGGAGTTGTTCTCCTTTTTGTCTTCATCTTGTCCAGACCCCATGATGAGTTTTCTCATCCAAAGCCGTCTCTGCAGACTTCCATCTTCTTCGGTCTTCCGCAGCACATATCCACTTGATACCTTTAACCCCTTCATGACCCAGGGTATTTTCGTTTTTTTTTTTTTTCTCGCTCCCCTCCTTCCCTGAGCCATAACTTTTTTATTTTTCCGTCAATATGGCCATGTGAGGGCTTATTTTTTTGCAGGACTTGCTGTACTTTTGAACAACATCATTGGTTTTAGCATGTCGTGTACTAGACAACGGGAAAAAAAATCCAAGGGCGGTGAAATTGCAAAAAAAGTGCAATCCCACACTTGATTTTTGTTTTTTTTGCTAGGTTCACTAAATGCTAAAACTGACCTGCCCTTATGATTCTCCAGGTCATTACGAGTTCATAGACATCAAACATGTCTAGGTTCTTTTTTGTCTAAGCGGTGAAAAAAAATTCAAAATTTTGCTTAAAAAAAATTGCGCTGTTTTCCGATACCCGTAGCGTCTCCATTTTTTTTGTTATCTGGGGACAGGTGAAGGCTTATTTTTTGCGTGCCGAGCTGACGTTTTTAATGATATTTTGGCGCAGATACGTTCTTTTGATCCCCCGTTATTGCATTTTAATGCAATGTCTTGGCGACCAAAAAAACTTAATTCTGGCGTTTCAAATTTTTTTTCTCAATACGCCGTTTAGCGTTCAGGTTAATCCTTTTTTTTTTTTTGTTTGTTATTGATTGGGCGATTCTGAACGCAGTGATACCAAATATGTGTATATTTGATTTTTTTAAATTGTTTTATTTTGAATGCGGCGAAAGGGGGTGATTTAAACTTTTATATTTTTTATTTTTTTCATATTTTTTAAAACTGGCACAACTCGATCGCCTCTGCTACATAGGAGCGAAGCTCAGATTGCTCCTATATAGTAGAATTGTTGCATTGTTATGAGCGCCGACCACAGGGTGGTGCTCATAGCAATCCGGGATCAACAACCATAGAGGGCTCAAGGAGACCGTTGATTCTCATGCTGATGCATCGCTGACCCCCGATCACTATGGCCGGAAGCGCAAGTTAAATGCAGCTGTCTGCGTTTGACAGCGGCATTTAACTAGTTAATAGCGGCGGGTGAAACGCTATTCCACCCCCCCGCTACTGCGGGAACATGTCAGCTGTTTTGTACAGCTGACATGTCCCGGCTTTGATGCGGGCTCCGGCGGTGAGCCCGCATCAAAGTCGGGACATGTCAGCTGTTCAAAAGCAGGGGATCTGACCTCGGATGTACTATCCCGTCCGAGGTCAGGAAGGGGTTAAAGATACCAGTGTCATTATAATGCTCCTGAATAAAAATATCTGCCCTACGCTGAGCCCTTGAATACATAATTGCCTCTCACAGGGCCGTATTTAGGGTTTCTGCTGCCCTAAGCACTTTTAGTGCTGCCTCCCCTTTGGTGAGTATGACACTATCGGCAGTGACTTTAGCAAGAATCGCTGATGTGAAAGTCGCCTTTTGCAAAGATCCGTCAGTTTTTCTGCATGTGCCGCGTAACGGATCACTTACAGCAACACTGCTTTCGGCCTCATTCATTCCTTATGGGATTTGCGGCACTTGCCATGATCTGGCAAATGCAGTACCATACCTCCCAAATTTTGCGCCGTGGCAGATTTAGGCCACGCCTCTGACCACACCCATTTCACAACTAGTCACACCCATATCCACGTCCCAACCACAGCCATTTAGCACTGCTGATCACACTGTTTTATATACAATAATTATAAACAAAACAATATGGCCACAGTGCTCCATACTGTATAATGGCCACACATGATGCTCAATACTGTATTATGGCCACACACAGTGCTCCATACTGTATAATGGCCACACATGATGCTCCATACTGTATAATGGCCACACATGATGCTCAATACTGTATAATGGCCACACGTGATGCTCCATACTGTATAATGGCCATTGGCCACACATGATGCTCCATACTGTATAACGGCCACACATGATGCTCCATACTGTATAACGGCCACACATGATGCTCCATACTGTATAATGACCACACATGATGCTCCATACTGTATAATGACCACACATGATGCTCCATACTGTATAATGGCCACACATGATGCTCCATACTGTATAATGACCACACATGATGCTCCATACTGTATAATGACCACACACAGCTCTCCATACTGTATAATGACCCCCCCTCCTGTATGCATGGCTCATATTCCCCCCTGTATGCGTGGCTCATATTTCCCCCCCCCCTGTATGCATGGCTCATATTCCCCCCCCCCCCCCCCCCCCCCCCCGTATGCATGGCTCATATTCCCCCCCCCCTGTATGCATGGCTCATATTCCCCCCCCCCTGTATGCATGGCTCATACTCTCCCCCCCTCCCCCGTATGCATGGCTCATATTCACCCCCCCCTGTATTCATGGCTCACATTCCACCTCCCCCCCTGTATGCATGGCTCATCTCTCCACCTCCCCCCCTGTATGCATGGCTCATCTCTCCACCCCCCCCTGTATGCATGGCTCATCTCTCCACCCCCCACCCCCCTGTATGCATGGCTCATAATCCCCCCCCCCCCTGTATGTATGGCTGATGGCTCATATTCCCCTGTATGCATGGCTCACAATTCCCCCCCCCCCATATGCATGGCTGATGGCTCATATTCCCCTGTATGCATGGCTCATAATTCCCCCCCCCATATGCATGGCTGATGGCTCATATTCCCCTGTATGCATGGCTCATAATTCCCCCCCCCATATGCATGGCTGATGGCTCATATTCCCCTGTATGCATGGCTCATAACTCCCCCCCCCCCCCCCCCCCCCATATGCATGGCTGATGGCTCATATTCCCCTTTATGCATGGCTCATAATTCTCCCCCCCCCCCCATATGCATGGCTGATGGCTCATATTCCCCTGTATGCATGGCTCATAATTCCCCCCCCCCCCCCGTATGCATGGCTGATGGCTCATAATTCCCCCCCCCCCCCCCCGTATGCATGGCTGATGGCTCATATTCCCCTGTATGCGTGGCTCATAATTCCCCCCCCCCCCCCATATGCATGGCTGATGGCTCATATTCCCCTGTATGCATGGCTCATAATTCCCCCCCCCCCCTGTATGCATGGCTGATGGCTCATAATTCCCCCCCCCCTGTATGCATGGCTGATGGCTCATATTCCCCTGTATGCATGGCTCATAATTCCCCCCCCCTGTATGCATGGCTGATGGCTCATATTCCCCTGTATGCATGGCTCATAATTCCCCCCCCCCCTGTATGCATGGCTGATGGCTCATAATTCCCCCCCCCCCCCATATGCATGGCTGATGGCTCATATTCCCCTGTATGCATGGCTCATAATTTCCCCCCCCCCCTGTATGCATGGCTGATGGCTCATATTCCCCTGTATGCATGGCTCATAATTTCCCCCCTCCCCCTGTATGCATGGCTGATGGCTCATAATTCCCCCCCCCCCTGTATGCATGGCTGATGGCTCATAATTCTCCCCCCCCCCCTGCATGCATGGCTGATGGCTCATATTCCTCTGTATGCATGGCTCATAATCCCCCCCCCCCCTGTATGCATGGCTGATGGCTCATATTCCCCTGTATGCATGGCTCATAACTCCCCCCCCCATATGCATGGCTGATGGCTCATATTCCCCTGTATGCATGGCTCATAATTTCGCCCCTCCCCCTGTATGCATGGCTGATGGCTCATAATTCCCCCCCCCCCCTGTATGCATGGCTGATGGCTCATAATTCCCCCCCCCCCTGCATGCATGGCTGATGGCTCATATTCCTCTGTATGCATGGCTCATAATTCCCCCCCCCCCCCCCCCATATGCATGGCTGATGGCTCATACTCCCCGGTATGCATGGCTCATCTCTCCACCCCCTCCCCCGCTCCTCCCATCTTGCATGGCCCGGGCGGCTTACCTTCCTCCTTCATCCCCCCGCCCCCCGTCCCTCATACTCACCTGTCAGCTGTCCCACACACCGAGCGGCTGCGCCGACATCCTCCCTCTGGCTCTGTCCCGCCGCAGCGCCTTCTTCCTGAGTGAGCGGTCATGTGGTACCGCTGATTAAGGTCATGAATATGCGCATATTCATGACCTTAATGAGCGGTACCACGTGACCGCTCACTCATGACGCGCTACAGACGCTGAGACCAGGCATCGCTGGAGCAGGGTGAGTATAGTCTTCAAGGAGGGTGGGTGGGACTCGAAGGCGGGCGGGGGCGGGAGGTGGGGGGGCGGGGCGGTCGGTCGTGTTTGTGACCTGGGACTAAAAAAAAACAAAAAAAACCTTGCTCAGGTGCCACCCCCCGCAATGTCACCGCCCTAGGCACGTGCCCTCGAGTGCCTAGTGGCAAATACGGCCCTGGCCCCTCACTATATTGTCTGCACAAAATATGACCCCCACACAGTCCCTCTTATGGTACATGCTCTTCACACTGACCTCTCCTTTCTATACTGGGCCCTCTCTTCACACTGTCCGCTCACACTGTGTCCTCCTTATAGGGCCCAATCTCTATACTGTATCCTCTCATCACACTCCCCCCTCCTTGGTATACTGTCCCCTCCTGGCTGTTCACTTGCACTGTCCCCCTATGCTACACCCCCCCCCCACTACTCAGTCTCTATTCTGTGCCCGCCCACTTTTCTCCCCCCCCATACTGTACCTTCACACTGTTGCCCTCCCTCCTCATACCGTCTCCGCTGATATCCCCCCCGTTCACCATATTGTCTCCTCATATATTTACCTTTTCTCTCTCTCTATGCTGCCTACTCGCATATACTCCTGACTCCCCATACTGTCTGCACACACTGTCCCCATATTGTGTCCACATACATTTTCCCATCGCTACTCATACTGTGTCCTCATACATTCCCCCGTTCGCTCCTCATACTGTCTGCACCCATCCCCCCATTCACCATACTGTCTGCACCCATCCCCCCATACTGTTTTCTCATCCATGCCCCAATTCCCCGCACCATTTCCTCATACATGCCCCCCAGGCTGTTTCCTCATACCTCCTCTGCATCTCCCCCTTTGCTCCACATTTTGTGTTCTCAAATCCTCCCACACATTAAATCTCCCCATCCTCACTCCAAAAACTTTCCACGCACATTAAACCCCCCATCCCCTTTCCAAATCTCCCCCACACATTAAAAACCCTCCATCCCCACTCCAAACTTCCCCACACACATTAAATCCCCCCATCCCCAAGCTTAATCATCCTCTGTGCACTTAATCTTTGGTATCGTCAGCTCCACTGGAGCACTTACCACCAATGTGCTCCTCTGCAGGACAGCAAGTGACGTCAGCAGCATGATCACATGATCTGATCACACTGCTCGCGTCACTCTGACGCGGTGGTCAGAGCTTCAATTGTACTCTCGTCTGCGAGTACAATTGATTTCTGGGATCCGGCGAGCTGCAGCTTCTCTGTGCCGGGTGTCAGCTTGACAGCCGGTACAGAGAACAGCCGACTCCCAGTCTGGGAGGCAGCAGAATGCCGCATTGTGCCCCCCTGCTTGGCTGCACCTGAGGCACATGCCCCGGTTGTTCCCCCCCTAGATACACCTCTGCTTCTGAGGCATCTCGACATGTCAGTTTTAGTAAACATTATGTAAATTCTCACTCACTTTTGTAAGGGCAAGAGTGCAAGCACCCAACAGTTGTCGATTTAGTCATGTATTTACCGGTGGTTTAATAGAGGAATCTAGTGTTTACAAAGGTCCTCTTAACACATGTTTTTGTACAAGCATTTGAGGTGGCATTCCTTTTTTGTTTGTTTGTTTTTAGTATGACAGGTTTGCAAGTCACATAGAGGTTAAAAATGCAAAAATTGAAGTGACACTAGTGTGTACATAGATCTACCCTAACACTTTTTAAGCTGACCATGCGCAATAGATGGCTTTCAGCAGACCAAAAATCTCTTGAGATTCCCCATGTACAGAAATGCTTTGGCCCAACCACTCTCTCTGAATTCGGTCCCCCATGCACAGGAACTCCTGGCGTTTTCGATTATCTCTCCAGAATACCCCACACACAGAAACGCTCTTTCGGTCACAGCTCTTTCTCCAAAACTTCCCCCATACACAGGCACTAAGCAGACGGCTACCTCTCGAGACTCCCGCAACAACCCCCCCATACACAGGAACGCTCTTTTGGCCACCAGCTCTCTCCATGCTCTTCTATACACAGGAATGCTTAGCTCAGTCAGCATTTATCTATTCTGAGTCCCCC
The DNA here is from genome assembly GCF_051348905.1 of Ranitomeya variabilis. Lineage (NCBI taxonomy): Eukaryota > Metazoa > Chordata > Amphibia > Anura > Dendrobatidae > Ranitomeya > Ranitomeya variabilis. Next base: position 501,151,299 of record NC_135235.1, read on the forward strand.
ATTGACAAGAACGCTTGGTTTAGCCAACAACCATCTCTCAATACTCCAAACACAGAAATGCTTCTTCCGGCTGACATATCTCCCCAGACTCCCCCATAAACAGGATCACTCAGCTGAGCATTCCTATGGTCCCTATGTGAGAACCCTGCCAGACTCATGGGGTAGCAGCTTATCTCCTCGCTGAACGAAATGATTGGCCATTGAAATTCAACAGATTGGATCCTTCTCTCCCCTACGTTATTTGTGGATCCTTCCCTCCCCTACGTTATTTGTGGATCCTTCTCTCCCCTACGTTATTTGTGGATCCTTCTCTCCCCTACGTTATTTGTGGATCCTTCTCTGCCCTACGTTATTTGTGGATCCTTCTCTGCCCTACGTTATTTGTGGATCCTTCTCTGCCCTACGTTATTTGTGGATCCTTCTCTGCCCTACGTTATTTGTGGATCCTTCTCTGCCCTACGTTATTTGTGGATCCTTCTCTGCCCTACGTTATTTGTGGATCCTTCTCTCCGCTATGTTATTTGTGGATCCTTCTCTTCCCTACATGATCTGTGTATGGGGGTCCTAAAAATAACAACAGACCTGAATCCTTAAATAGGTTTCAATGCCCAAAGCTTATATGCAAGTTAAAGCTCCTGACCACTTTTTTTCTTGGAGAACTATACACGTGATTTCCAAACAAGATTAGGGCTCATTGACTGGCAGAGAACAGGTGAAAACTTTCAGATACAGGATGTGTTTCTTTCGGAAATCTCCCCATTATTCATGAGCCATGTTGTAAATGCAATCTGTATTTTTATATAGTACAATGATCCTCTAGATGCACTTAATGAGGTTGCAAATGGCCCCTCAGCTCCTGGTGACATTTCACAAGGCACTCAACCTCTGCTCTTCCTCATTAAAACGTGACCAGGATTCTGAATGGAGCTTCCACCTTAATTACGCACAGAGGAGGACAACTGAGTATATGGCGGAGACAGCGGGGGGATTGGGATCGTATTATCACATGCTGCTGACTTAAGTAATAGAGGGAAAAAAAACAGATGAGCCTAATATTTGAGTAAACCCCATAATTACTTGTAATTACTAATGCAGAGTGTACTTACCATTTTACTGCTATCAGAGGCTTGTCTCACTGTCAGCAAGACACTAGAATATTGCCTTCCGAGGATGGAAAGGAGATTCAGGCTTTATTGTGCCAGAAGTAGTCTGTCGCACATTTCAGGTGCCAGACAAGTCTGCGTAGAACATGTCCTCCTTTCTTTCTCTTTCTTAAGACTGTAGATTAACCACTGCAGTGTCAGGCATCGATGAGATGCTACAGACTTGTAGAGTAGTTAACTAGAAATTGGTTTACAATGGATGATGTGTTTGGATCTATTTTAAAGTACTTCCACTGCTCCACTTTAAAAACTTGCGGCTGTGCACATCAGACTGTGAATGAAAATTAATAATCTAGAATTAACAGGAGAGTGCGCTATGCTGTTTTTTTTTGTTTTTTTTTAAATTCGTTTATTTTCAAACATAAAGTATAGCATACATATTTGTCCTTGTCATCAGTCTGCATGGTTACATTTACAAAGGATAATAAGGACAGCACATACATATGCCAATTATTTCACAGAAGAAAAACTTATGTATACAATTATAAATTAATCAAACACAAAGTTATAAACATAAAACTCTTAAACTATAACCAAAACCAAGCCTCTGAGACTATTAAGCCACCATTTAACGATAGTAAGCAATATTTCCCTCCCTCCGCTGCGCAGTGCTTGTAGAACAAGAGTCAAACAAACCATGTCCTTGTCTATTAGTCATGTCATAAGGTGAGATGAGAGGTGTTCCATCTATCCCAGATTTTGTTGAACTTACCCGGGCAACCCCTGTTTTGATAAAGAGTGCGCTCATACGTGACAACTGTATTCACCAACTCGATCCAGGATCTAATGGAGGGGGGTGAACTCCCCATCCACCGCAGAGCCAACAACTTCCGTGCCAAAAATAAAGTTTCACGTAGAAAGATCCCTGCATAATGGTCCCAAGCCTCCTCGTCCCATACTCCAAACAGACAAACCAAAGGCTCCATAGGAACCGGGATTGACAGTACAGAAGTTAACAGTGACGTCACCTCCCCCCAATATCGAAGAACAATGGGGCACTGCCATATCAGATGTACAAAGTCAGCGCCTGGTGAGTGGCAACGCAAACAGTCTGATGTCAAGTATCGACCCATCCGAAAGAGTCTCAGTGGGGTCAGATACGACTGGTGGATTATATACAGCTGGGTCATCCTGTTATTAACTGACGGAGAGACTTTGAGGGGGGAGTCTAAAATATCCTCCCATTCCTCGTTCTGTATATTAGTGATGAGCCCTCCCCATTTGCCCCTCACCGAGTCCATAACAGAATTCGCTCCCACCGATAGCAAATATGTGTACAAAGAGGAAATAAGGCCCTGAGGTCCCTTAGGTATTCTTAAGTCAATCAGGGGGAAAGATGAAATGTTACGGTTTGTTCCCACATTCCTGACAAATGACTGAATGGCAGATCTGAGTTGTAGGTATCGGAAAAATTGAGATCTTGGAAGATCATATTTAACCTGTAGCTGTTCAAAGGATCTAATGACCCCCCGATCATATAAATCACCCATTGACAGGACCCCAAGGGAAAGCCAAAAGCCCGCAGACGGGTGACCCACCAGCATAGGGAAATAATCATTTTTACTCTTCGCCACGACAGCACCCTACTGGAGAGAGAGGGATCCGCCCCGCAGGAACAGGAAACCTATTGAGAAATAAATGGGGGCGGTCCGCCTCTCCTCCTCAGTTTAGGTTTCCTGTTCCTGCGGGAACGACAGGAGTTACTATGAAGAGAAAAATACCTGGGCATGCACGCCGCCTGTGCAGTATCTTTAAGAACGGCAGGGGCTGCAGTCCAGAGGCAGCGTCGGGGGAGATCCGTTTGACGGCTCCCTCCTCGCCTGACAAGAAGCCCGGATGATGACCTGGTCCGGGTGAGGACGCCGGGCATCATTTCCAAAATGGGTGGCAGAAGCAAGCGCCGGAATCCTCGCTGGTCAGGTGAGGCAGCGTTCCGGAAGTAAGTCCGAGGAAGATCCCGGACTGCGCATGCGCCGACCACCACCACCAATGATTTACCCGGAAGTATAGTTAAACTTCCGGAGCATCCAGGCTGCGGCCAGCGGCGGGGGGGAGGCGCGGCCTTCGCGCATGCGCAATGCCGCAAAAGAGAAGAAAAAAAAAAAGACGCTCAAACGCCCTATATAAATCAAACGGGCACCATTATTTGGCGATGCAAGATGTCATCCCCAGGTGCCAGGGACCCTGAAACAGGAGACCAAGTACCCCCCGCCAAGGATCGTCCCAGCAAAGGATCTTCAGACACCGGTCACAAGAGCGGCTCGGTGGATAGATCCAGGACAGGATCTCGGGCTTCCGATCCGGTATTATCAGCTTCACTGGGTGAGTGTGACTAAACTCTACCTATTAAGCTAATGCTATTTCCCCTCTCTCTCTATCTTCCTCCTTCTCTCGTCAGCGCACCACGGGTCAGGTTAAAAAGCGACAAAAAACAAAACATAGGGAATGCGCCTTATGTAGCCAGCCCCTACCCGACTCATACCCCAAAAAACTCTGCAAGGATTGCATAACTGAGACCACACAAGGAGCGGCAATGTCCGTTACGGACTTGCGTACCATTATCAGGGAGGAATTAAGGGCTATGTCCCAAGAGAAACCTCATAAAGCCAAACCCACAATACCAATACCCTCGTCAGATTCAGATAGTGACCAGGCTGTATGTTCAGACGATTCCCCACCATCATCATCATCGTCCTCATCGTCTGAAATTGAGGGACGTTCTTGTTTCCCGGTGGAAAGTGTGGACAACTTAGTGAAATCAATACGAGACACTATGGGGTGTGAGGAGACAAAAGGTGCACAAACCACGCAAGATATAATGTTTGCGGGTTTGGCAGAGAGAAAAAGGAGATGTTTTCCGGTCATACCAGCAGTAAAAGCATTAATAAAAAGGGAGTGGGAAAAGCAGGATCAGAGAAGCTTCCTACCCTCAGCGTCAAAACGAAAATATCCGTTTAGTGACGAGGAGCTTCTTACATGGACTAAAGTCCCTAAGGTTGACGCTGCCGTAGCCTCTACCTCCAAGCAGTCAACCTTACCTGTAGAAGATGCGGGACTGCTCTCTGACCCTCTGGATCGCAAAGCCGAGTCCTCCCTAAAAAGATCCTGGGAGGCGACTACAGGAATATTTAAGCCGGCAGTAGCAAGCACTTGCACAGCCAGATCGATGCTCATATGGATCGATCAATTGGACCAACAGATTGAGAATAAGATCTCAAGAGAAAAATTACGGGCAGCTATCCCCTTGATACGAGGCGCAGCAGCCTTTATGGCAGACGCATCCGCGGACTCCCTTCGGTTAGCGGCAAGATCTGCAGGTCTGGTAAACAACGCAAGGCGTGCATTGTGGATGAAAAGCTGGAAAGGCGATGCGCAATCAAAATCTAAGATATGCGCCATCCCATGTGAGGGTGAGTTCCTCTTTGGCAAAACTCTGGACGACATACTAAAAAAAGCAAAAGCCAGGAAAAAAGCTTTTCCTGACTCTTCTATTCCCTTTTATAGGAAAGCCTTTAAAAGGAGACCGTTTGGCAAAAGAAGGCAAACGGATAGGTCTACAACATGGACCGCTAAGGACGACAAGCAGAGAGGTACCATGTTTAGAAGACCCAACCCCCCAAAAGACAAAAAATACTGAGAATATACCAGTTGGGGGCAGACTGAAGTTTTTTGCCACTCAATGGGAAAAAATAACATCTAGCTCGTGGGTTTTAAATATCATCCGAGATGGAATTAAACTAAAATTCTCTCGTGTTCCCCACGAGTCTTATATTATAACATCCCTCAGCTCGCCTATACAGCAACAGGCGCTAGAGCTTGAAATTCAAACCCTATTATCAAAACGGGTCTTAGTCCAAGTTCCGGTGGGGCAGGAGGGTAGAGGATTCTACTCTCCCCTATTCCTAATTTCTAAGCCCGACGGTTCTTTCAGGACAATCATAAACCTTAAAAAACTCAATTCATTTATTGAAAACTATACATTTAAAATGGAATCCATTAGGTCCACCATAAAGCTCCTCTTCCCAAACTGTATGATGGGGGGCATTGATCTAAAGGATGCTTACTATCATCTCCCCATTCATGACAGGTACCAAAAATTCCTCAGGGTGGCAGTAAAAATCGACAACGAGGTTCGTCATTTCCAATATGTGGCCTTGCCCTTCGGCCTCTCAACAGCGCCGAGGATCTTCACCAAGATTATGCTAGAGGTGATGGCCTACCTTCGCCAGAAGGAAACCTTGATTGTGCCCTATCTGGATGACTTTTTGGTAATAGGAAATTCAGTTACTCAATGCACTGATCGTTTAGCTCACGCAATTTCCTCTCTACAGGACCTGGGCTGGATAATCAATACCGACAAATCCAGACTCACTCCGCTTTCCCGTCAGGCATTCTTGGGGTTCCATTTAGACTCCATATCTCAAAAGTGTCTCCTGCCACAGGTAAAGATTCTACTGATCAGACAAAAAGTCCTAGCCGCAATAAATAATCCACGAATATCCCTAAGACAAGCTATGTCGTTATTAGGGTCTCTTATCTCTTGTATACCTGCAGTGAGATGGGCTCAACACCATACTCGAATGCTACAACATCAAATTTTACAAGAGGATAGACGGTTATGTGGTCACCTAAATGCAAAAATAACCTTATCTCAGGAGGTTTTATCTTCCTTAGAGTGGTGGCTAGACTCAAACCATTTGATGAGTGGGGTTCCATGGGTAATAACGCCATCTCATACCATAACCACTGACGCCAGTCCTCATGGATGGGGCGCTCATATGGAGAATGATTATTGTCAAGGGTCATGGAACATGGAGGAAAGCTGCAGCTCCTCTAATGTTAAAGAACTAAATGCTGTAAAATACGCCTTATATCATTTCCTCCCACAGCTTCGGGGGAAAGACGTCAGAGTCCTGTCCGACAACACCACCACGGTGGCGTACCTAAACAAGCAAGGAGGCACGCGATCAGAGACTCTGATGTCTTCTGCTACAGAAATCTTGAATCTAGCAGAAAGTCACCTAACATCCCTTACTGCGCTGCACATAAGAGGAGCAAGCAATCAGCAGGCGGACTTTTTAAGTCGACACACCTTGAGACAAGGAGAGTGGTGCCTAAACCAGCAAATTTTTCTGGACATAATATCTCTTTGGGGCCGTCCTCAGATAGATCTCTTCGCCACAAGAAGAAACAGAAAAGTCCGGAGATTCGCCTCCTTATCTCCAGCGGATCATCCAGACATTCTGGACGCTCTCCAAGCCCCTTGGCAGTTCACTCTGGCGTACGCGTTTCCTCCGATCATATTGCTACCTCAAGTCATACGCAAAATCAGAGAAGGAGGAGCGAGAATTATTCTGATAGCTCCATTCTGGCCCAAGAGACCATGGTTCTCATGGCTACAGACCATGTCGGTCTCAGATCCTTGGGTCCTCCCCTCAACACCCAACCTTCTCTTCCAGGGTCCGTTTTTCCACCCTCAGGTGGACAATCTCCACCTGACGGCCTGGAATTTGAGAGGCAGATGCTAAGATCGAGAGGATTCTCGGGGGGTTTGATTGATACACTTCTCCAAAGTAGAAAACCTTCCACCACGAAAATTTATACGAGAGTATGGAAGAAATTTTTACAATTCCATACATCTACCAACATATCAGAAATTCCGATACAATCTATCCTGGAATTTCTTCAAAAAGGAGAGAACTAGGGTTAACTGTAAACACCTTAAAAGTTCATGTTTCAGCATTAGGAGCCCTCTATGGCCATAACATTGCGGGGGATAGATGGGTATCCAGATTTATTACAGCCTGCGAGAGAATAAATCCAGTTAACATACCTAGGATTCCACCCTGGGATTTAAATTTAGTTTTACAAGCTCTAACTGCCTCTCCTTTCGAGCCAATAGACTCAATACCCATTAAATGTCTATCACTAAAAACGGCCCTCTTGGTAGCACTGACTTCAGCTAGGAGAATAAGTGACATCCAAGCACTCTCTATAGATCCACCTTTTTTGTTGACTTTTCAGGATAAGTTAATTCTTAAACCAGACCCTTCCTACCTTCCCAAAGTAGCAAAAAAATTCCATAGGTCACAAGAAATAATCTTGCCCACTTTCTTCAGTAATCCCTCCACTCCTGAAGAACAGAAATATCACACTCTAGACGTTAAAAGAGTAGTGTTAAAATACATTGAAAGGACCAGCAGCTGGCGACAGAGTAGGGCTCTGTTTATTTCCTTCCAGGGTCACAAGAAGGGTCATGGAGTAACAAAAAGCACCTTATCCCGGTGGATCAGAGAGTCTATCACACTGGCTTATTCCGCGAGGAAAGAAAACCCTCCGGAAGGCATAACGGCACACTCTACCAGAGCGATGGCATCCTCCTGGGCAGAGAGGGGAGACGTCCCGATTGAAACTATATGTAAGGCGGCAACTTGGTCAGATCCTTCTACATTTTATAACCACTATAGGCTAGACCTATCGTCAACTTCTGACCTAGACTTTGGCAGGACTGTCCTCAGCACGGTGGTCCCCTCCCTAGGTGATGGTCTCTGAAAGATCTCCAGTAGGGTGCTGTCGTGGCGAAGAGTAAAAAGCCTGATTACTCACCGGTAATGCTCTTTTAGTGAGACCACGACAGCACCCTCTTACATCCCTCCCTAGATTAATATAATACATATTATTGAGTAAAATCCTTTTAATCATAAGCAAATAAGTTTGAAAAATGAAATAAATGATATTTGCCTAATACTGGCGGTCCTCCGGGTACTCTGAAATCAAAACTGAGGAGGAGAGGCGGACCGCCCCCATTTATTTCTCAATAGGTTTCCTGTTCCTGCGGGGCGGATCCCTCTCTCTCCAGTAGGGTGCTGTCGTGGTCTCACTAAAAGAGCATTACCGGTGAGTAATCCGGCTTATCCCATAGAGGCATCTCAGCCACAATGTCCCCAAATCCAATGACCTTTTTAATTTTCTTCAAAGTGGATCGCGCCAATCGTATCATGGGCAACAATCGGGGGGCATTTACTTTTCCTGATTCTAGAAGGCCCAGTGGACATTTAGTGCCAGCAGAACTAACCAGGTGGCTTTCAGAGTTAGGGAGATAATTATGAGGCATCCAATTACAAAGTGCTTTGGTCTGCCCTGCCAAGTAGTATAAAAAAAAATCTGGTAATGCCGCTCCTCCCCCCTGTTTAGGTCTTTGCAAAGTCGTCAATTTAAGTTTGGGTCTACTTTTCCCCCACACGAATGAGGTAACATAAGAATTTAAGTTAGTGAAAAAGAATTTTGGCACGGTTACTGCGCTATGCTGAAGACAATAGTTGAATTTAGGGAGCAAGATCATTTTTATGAGATTAATACGGTCTGTTACAGATAGTGGAAGTTTACTCCAGGACGTGAATTTCGATTTGGCATATTCTAGCAGGGGGAGGACATTGAGTTGCAGATCTGATTCGCTACACCGGGACATATAAATACCCAAATATTTAAATTCAGACACTACAGGTAACGGAGAAAGAGCATCAAGATTAGGTATTGGGGATTGGGACAGAGGCAGTAGGGCAGACTTATCCCAATTAATATATAGGCCTGAGAACCCACTAAATTTGTCTATGGTATCTATTACCTTTGGCAACGTTTTTTCTACCTCATCCATGAATACTATCATGTCATCAGCATATAGACCAATGATATCGGTACGGTCCGCTATTTTGATACCATCAATATCGGGGGCAGAACGTAGACGAATAGCTAATGCCTCTATCGCTAGAGCAAACAAGGCTGGGGATAGGGGACACCCCTGACGGGTTGCCCTATGCAGTGAAATTGACTCAGACATGGAGCCATTTACGATTATGCGGGCCTTAGGTTTCACGTATAATACACCAACCCAATGTAGAAATTTTTCCCCAAAGCCATACCTCTGCAGACAAGAAGGGCCACTCGAGAGAGTCGAACGCCTTAGCCGCGTCCAGCGACGCCAGCGCCCAACTGTTATCTGGTAATAAAGAGCTATATTGGATCACTGATTGAACCCGTCTAATGTTTATAGATGTACTCTTACCAGGCATAAAGCCTGTTTGGTCTGGATGTATAATATCTAATATGATGGAGTTCAGCCTGGTCGCCAGTATCTTAGTAAAGATCTTATAGTCCACATTTACCAGCGATATGGGACGATAGGAACCGCATTCCAAAGGATCTTTCCCCTCCTTCTTAAGTACAATGATATGCGCCTCATAAAAGGTATCAGGTAGACATCCACCCTCCCAAATCTCTTTAAATACCTTCAGTAAAAGCGGAGCTAGTATTTCCCGGTACCTCCTATATAACTCTACCGGGAAGCCATCCGGTCCAGGGGCCTTCCCAGAAGCCATATCTGTTATAGCTTGCTCCACTTCCTCCAGAGTAAACTCAGCGTCCATAAAGGCCTGCTGGGTGGGGCTCAACGTGGGGAACGCTATATCAGATAAATAACTTAGACAATCAGAAACATTAAAACTACTCTTAGACTCATAAAATCCTTTATAGTAGTTATAAAAACATTGAAGAATTCCCTCAGTAGTGGAATTTAATGAATCATCTGGCGAGCGAATTTGTATTATCATATTGGATGCGTTGTGTTGACGCACCAAATAGGCCAAAAATTTTCCCGCCTGATTCCCCATTTCAAAATACGATTGTCGCGTGAAAAAGAGTTTACGCTTAGATTTAGTGTCTAAGTGTTGGGTATATAGTCTTTGTAGAGTCAGCCACTCAATCCTATTATTATTAGTCTGATCGGCCGTATACGCGGCCTCAGCCTTTCTCAGTCGTTGTTCAACCTCATCGTCCTCCTTTGACGTTTTCTTTTTGATATAAGAGATTGTAGACGATAGACAGCCTCTTAAATATGCCTTAAGTGCATCCCAAAATAAATTAATATTTTGAAGGTCTGAATGGGATTGGATGTAACAGTTCAACTGATCAACCGTCCTATCATCTGAATTCAATAGTTTGAGCCAGAAGGGATTTAACTTCCATATTCTACCATTATTCATCTTCCCAAACAAGAGTTTAAGTATAATTGGGCTGTGGTCCGAGACTCCCCTATTACCATGTTCCACATTATCCACCCACTGCACTAAGTTGCTGGATCCAAAAATATAGTCTATACGTGAGAGAGAGAGCGTTTAGTGGATGAGTGACAGGTATATCCCCTCTCCTCCTGATGGCGCACCCTCCACAGGTCCACCCAGCCGCTATTTTCTATGAACAGTGCCAGCTGAGTCGGGGTCGAAGAAGGGGGGAAGGGCAGGGGACCCCCAGGAGATCCATCTTCCAATCTCACTCTATCGAGATCATTGTCCATAATTAGATTGAGGTCACCCATACAAATAACATGTGCGTCTGGGTAATTTAACACAAAGCTCATTGCCATCTTAAGTATATAGGTACTGGCCGGAGGAGGGTTGTAAATACACAATATGACATATTCGCGGGAATCAATTAATGCATGGACAAAAACAAAACGTCCCTCCAGGTCCCGTCGAGTCGTCTGGGCCTCCCATCTGACATCTCTATGTACTAACAATGACACCCCTCTCAAATAGCTAGTGTGAAATGCGTGAGCATGCCATTGTACCCAAGGCTTCTGTACATATTTGGCCGTGTCTCTGGTCAAATGTGTCTCCACCAGGCCTACAATATGGGGATGGTACCGCCCTATCTGAGAAAACACCTTAATTTTCTTTCGGGGTGATTTAATACCCCGTATGTTCCATGTCATACATATTAGTTCAGACCCCATATCCACTCATTAAAGACATGATATGCATCGACAATAATAATAAGAGTCCACATACTACGCATAGAAGGTTATAACAGTATCGAAGGCGGCTTTTACCTAGATACCTACTGAGGCTAGTTAAATTTAACAAAGAAAAGAAAAAAAAACAACTTAACAAGAACTGGATAATCCAGGAGCTTAATTCAACGCTCCCATCTTCAAGTAAACCTGGGGATACCCCCGCTGATTCCAGCGTCCGGTATTATTGGTGTACTAAACGCTCATTGGGAGAGCTCCAATTCAACAGTTGAATAGTTGTAGATCAGCTTAGAATCTATCAGGGATCTGCTCCATTAGACTTCCCACGAGAGCGCAGCCAGTCCGCCGCCTCTGACGGGTCAGTGAAGAATAGGGAGGAGCCATTGCTGACAACCCGCAAACGCGCCGGGTATATCATGGAATAAATAATGTTCTTATCCCTAAGTTGCCTCTTGACATCTACGAAACTTGCCCGCTGCTTCTGAAGCTCAGCAGAGAAGTCTGGAAATATTGAGATTGTAGCACCGTCGAGCTTGATGGGACTCTTTTGTTGTGCCAACCGCAGGATAGTATCTCTGTCTTTGCAATTGAGGATACGTGCCAGAAAAGGTCTGGGTGGAGCTCCAGGAGGGTGAGGTTTGGTGGGAACTCTATGGGCTCTTTCCACTGAGAACATTGGGGAGAACATGTCTCCCAACGAGGACTTGAGCCAGTCCTCCAAGAATTTTTCAGGCTGCTGGCCTTCCACGTGTTCCGGCAGACCTATGATGCGGATGTTATTGCGACGCATTCTATTTTCTAAATCATCAGCCTTTTGCTTCCAGGCATTCGTGGAACCAGCAACTTTTGCCTCCATAGGTTTAATGGTGTCTTCTACCTGAGACACCCTTGTCTCCACTTCCGTCATACGTCCCTTCATAGCTTGCATGTCTTGTCTTAGACGTCCCACCTCAGTGTGCACATCCTCTATCTGCTCAGAAAGGGACGTTCTAGTCAGGGATATAGCCTGCATTAATTGTGCAGATGCCTGCGCAAGAGTCAGTTCATCTTGTTCAACCTCATCAGTACTATCAGAAGGACGGTTTTTCCCCCGCTGGGCTTGTGATGAGCTATTTCTAAGAGATCTTGTATTATCTTGGGCATCACTCCTAGCAAACTCTTTAAGTTTATCAGCTGCAGATGTACTCTTTATGCGCTGCATGATTGACCAGTGAGTGACGCAGCAGGGCAGTCCAAATCAGAATCACAACAATGTCTAGAAGCCACACCAGAGTTATTGTATATAGTATGCGATGCTGCTGTGAGCCTCTATGACCAGGAGGCGTGCTGATGTATTATCAGGATATGTACGTTGGAAATGAGCGGCAGTCCCTGCAATAGGGAAAGTTCCAAGTAGTGGCAAAACGGTTAAGGGGGGGCTGGGGGTCTCCAATTAAAAGTACAGCCGGCTGTATTATTATACAGAGCGTGGGGCTCAATCTTTCAGAGCTCACACCACGCTGTCCCTGAGTCTATGTGGACCAGATATGGGCTGCTCAGCCGCGCTGCGGTAATGGGAAGCTGCGCTGCCCCCTCTGCTGCAGAGGCACGCGCCTCAGTAATGGCCGCCGCACACAGCCGCCCCCGTCACCTGTACAGCCTCCTCTTCTCTCCCGTCGGATCAGGGTCCTGCAGCTCTCACCTGCAGGCGTCCGCTGCCCTCTGAGAGCCGAGGGGGATCTCCAGCTGCCGTTATTTGCAGCGCCGTACCCTGTGTCACAGGATCTCCCGCCGGAAAGATGGCCGCCGCCACATGCAGGGCTCACCACGCCGTCGGTCTCTCTCCCTCACCAGCGCTCTCCAGCCGTCACTTCAGCCCTCACCAGGGGCCAGCAGCCTGTGTGCCTCTAGGAGTCTCAGTAATGGTAAGGTATGTGCCAATTTAAGGGGTCCAATGGACTAAATGGTAGCAGGATACTGAGGAGCTCTCCCAGAACACGTCTTCCTTCACTTACTCCATAGCCACGCCCCTGCTATGCTGTTTTTTAATATTATTGAAGTCTGCAGTCCACACACTGCATTTTTTTCTAATTTCATTATTGGGCAAAGTAAGAGACTTGTTTTACTTCAGCCATTTACTACCTCCTTGTGAAGATAGAGAGATGGCGTCTTAAAATAACTTGAATATCTTACCCAAACATGGAGTTGCAAGCTGCTTATGTCTGTAGACAAAACTTGTCAGATAATAAAGTCCTGTGATCACAGCAGCATCTGCATTGATCAGTGAGTAATTTAAAAAAAAAAAAAAAAAAACTTTTATATTGCATATAAGATTTTATTTTTGTTATATTGGTGTTGGAATAACAATAACTGAATCTGTTTTAATAACATGTCTATTTTTCTCTAGCTGCTCACAGACTATGAAATTTGCTGTCTTGGGTCTTTTAAAGATATGACTAGTGGTAAGTTGTGTTGTGGTGTTTGCATCATTTTGGATTTTTTGTTTTAAAGACCCATTCTTTGACTTGTGTCTTGTGTGTTCTTTATTTGCAGATGATTTAGAGTGGATGGTATCATTGTGCGGGGCATCCGTGGTACATGACCCCTCACAGTTTGAGCACAAATCAGTAAGTTTATTGCACAGTCCTCCTTGGGTCATACGTTACTGATACTGATGATTCAGCCCCTGAGTACATTGGGGAAAAATATATTGTGACTGGTGTTTCACAGAAGAGCCCTTGAGTAAAATTAGTCCTTACCATTCTAAATATTAAGTACTAATTCTGCATATACCATAGGAGACAACATGGTGACCTCCTCCCTGATCTCCATTAGGAACCCTCTTCATCCTCGCAGCTCTGCAGTGGAGTCCCATGGGTGCTCATACTTATCCCATAATCATCTTCTCTTCGAGACCTCTACAATCGCGGCAGATTCTTAATGACACCTTTTAACCGAATTCCTAGAATCTGGAGGAATGTATAAGAAGGTTTCTAGCATGTATAGTATATTCTTCTGCCGCATTTGTAACCTGTGGGAGTCCAACGCCAGCTCAATATGCAACGTGATGAAAAAGCTGTAGCTTTTTTCATCCTCAATACAACAAAATAGCAAGAAGTGAGACAATTGGCAAACTTCTTAGTGCTTAGAAAGTGGAAAGAAACCCTCTGCAAACCAATTTGTTGTGTTTAACAACATTGTAATTAAATCTCCTAATTGTCCTATTAACCTTGTCCTGATTTCTACACATTGAAAAGTACAATGCTGCCATGTAGATGTGCCTCCCCTCTTCTGAGGTGCTGCTGTGGAGAACGGGGAAAGGTATCTCAACACATTGCTACTTATCTCAACACATTGCTACTCAACAATGATATTCCCTGTGTTATGACCCCTATGAGCAGTTTTGCACTACAGTTTGATTATATTTGTAATATTTAATTTGTATTATTAAAATGTATGCATTCATTTTTATGAAGATGCCATAAAGAGAACAATTAGAAATAACTCATGAACGTCCCTTATATGCACGGCGTGTTAATAATTTACACCAGACGTGGGCCAATCTGGACAGGGACAGCTAATGAGACTGCTGTACTGGGGGCAAAGTTAACTGTGCTGGGTGAGTGGATGGGTGCTGGTCATGATGGGAAACAGATGTGGAGCTTTATGGCAGTGTACACCTGACCTGTGTAAGCACATGAATACACAGGTCAGGTGCACATAGTATGTCACACACTGTGCGCGCTTGCCTGTGGAGGCACTACTCGGTGTGCGCACTCCTTTCTGCCAGATACAGTCTGCTTCCTGCATCGCCTCTACAGCATACAATGGGTCCGTCCACCCGGGGACTGGTGAGGGCCATGGGAAGTACCTATTTAAATATCAGCGCTACTAATGTTTTCTCCAGGCCCAAAATGTGATCCAGAATCACGTTAGACCAGATGAAAAGAAACTTGGCCTCATGCACTTGCAACATTCGGATCCATGCTTGTGGAATTAATATAATTACTTTTTATGTCACATGTGCATGAGGCCCAAATATATTTTGTTATTGGTTGATAAATGCACATGCAAATTACTTACATAATGAACCCAGACCTCTTCATTAACCTGTTCCTTTGAAAAGGGTTTTCCACCAATAGTTTTTCTGTAGAACAGATCGTGCTGCTTGAAAAAAACAAATTAGGCAGTTATTCGCCTTCCACTCCACCAGGTACGCGTCTCCGACAGCAATGGTGAGGTGCGAGTACACGTAATGGTTCAGCCTCTAGGTTTGACCCTTCCCAATAGTCTCATGTGTCTCCTTTGGAAAATTATTTGCCCACCCCTGCCTTCTGCCAATGTTGAGTTTTTGGTGCTGAAACTTGCAGGCCCAAAGTGTGGCTGGTCGCTACTAGTATTGTCCAGCTTTCCCCATGATTAGATCGGCCAACATGTGCTCTTCAGATTATGCTAGTTTTGACATAAAATTGCCTCCATGTAAGTCGTCAAAGTTTTCTGCGGATGTATTTTTAAATTTGGGTAGAAAAGTGGTTTGTTGTCCAAGGGATGACCGGATTGTACAACTGCTTATGGTACACATTAGTATGACTTTATGCCTGATGAAAGGTTGTAATGTGCAACCTTATGAAGAGGCATCTGACTTTCAAAAGTCTGGTGCAAATCCCTCCAATCATCCCCTCCAGATAGTAGGATAAGCCTGGCTTAGGGAATCTGGCCCTTACAGCTATACATGTCCGTATTCACATTTTACTGGCTGAAATGGGGAGTTATGTGAATGGGGATATAGATCCATACAATGACCTCACGGGCTTATAGCAACCAATCCCACTATAGCGTTTAATTGTTTCTTTTAGGCAGTTTTGAGAACTTTCCCAATGTCCCTATGATGAGGCTAAATAGAATCCATGCCAATTATTCCATTTAATATTGGAGGCCCATTGGGTGATGTATCGGCACTTGTACGAATAGTAGTCTAATGTCCATAGCAACCAGTCGGGCCACTGCCATCTCAGGAAAACCAGAAGAGCATTAGAGCAGTTGCCAGTGGCAGTGAACCAACACTTCCCTTGCACCAGTATCTCCACATTTTCGTCGTTGTCTTGATGACTTGGCAGTGGTTCAGGCATCAGGCGTTTTCTACATGTGCTGCTGCTGTTTTAAGTTGGTCGAAAAATTTTACATGAATTCTTTTTATTTTTTTATTTTTTTTATTTATTTCTTTTTTTAGATGTTATTTAACTATTAAATACTGTCAAATCTTAATGACCCTCATCCAAAGCAATTTTTAGTACATGGCCGTATATTAAACATGCAGTCCACAGGATGATGAGACAGACTGGTCCATTTGCCACAGCCAGCTGGCACCCCTGCCTGAACGCACAGCGTTCCTCATCCTCATAAACCCATCTGGTTATGTAGATATCCTGGATGCCAGTCCTTCATAGGGCACATCTACCCTTTCCGCCTTATGAGCACACATACTACCTATCCTTTCATTTAATTATAATGTAAGTTTGACTTGCTCGAGCACACGGGGAACCGTCCAGAAAAAACTAGGACTGCCACTGCCAAGGACCTATTTCCCAGAAAAATAAAATATGATGGATCTAGATGAGTTTCTTGACCCACTCAGTGTGACGTTGTGCTGCACTCTGAAAAGAAGTCTTCTCTTACGGCAGAGGCACTCTGTCCTCATTCTGGGTATGGCCAGTATTACATGGTTTGCCTGGATATAATGCATTTATGATATTTTTTTTTTCTTCTTTTTAGTAGCATCGGGCATAGTATAAACTGTGAAATCAGAAGAAAATATCAGGGTAGAATGATTGCATACATACTTATTGGTGCTACTTTAGCAGTCTACCTGCAAATTAACACTATAGTGTGCAGTCTATAGTGCGCTGGTAATAGAGACTGGCGGTCTGACTGCTTATTGATTCATGCTCAGCCAAACTGTGCTCTGACTATGTTACCACTGCTCTATGGGGGATTGTGACTTCTCTATTGTGTGTAGGAAGCGTCTATACGGCTAGACTGTGGGATAGTCGATGTAACCCATAGGGCAAGCCGACTTTGACTGCACGCTATACTAGCGCTTACTGATCTTCCTGCTGGCATCTGGCAACGAAAATGACTGACCATTGGACAGAGAAAAATTGTATGATGACTCTGCTGGGGAGATTCACAAATATACAGCTTAGTGTATAACTGGCCACTTTCTCTGAGATCCTATCCGTACCAACCCATGAATATACTGTGACCTCTTGAAAAAGATTTTCTTATGATCTAAGACTAAGTGACAAAAGAAAACCGAGATTGTTTTACTTTTATTGCAGGGGACGACCTCTCTAGTAGTTGTGCAGCAAGAAAACGAGAGTTACTATGCAGGTAAGAAATGTGAGAAGTGTTTTACAGAAAACCCTAATTTAAGTGTAGGGATAATTGAGGCTATATTCACATGGCCAATTATTCCCATCCGTATTCAGTTCATGTAGACAGCACCCGCAAATCAGTCTGCATACAAACCCTGTTAAAGGGAATCTGTCACAAGGCAGGTTTTTGCTACCTAATCTGAGAGCAGTATAATATAGGGGCAAGAACCCTGATTCCAGTGATGTGTTGTGTACTTAACTACTTGATGTAGTTTTTATTAAAATCATTGTTTTATGAGACTAGTAAACCTGCTGCCAGTGCAACCACTCAGCCACCACTGATTGTCAGCTTTCTGTGTATACTGTGCATAGTAAGAAAGCTGCCAATCAGTGGTGGAGACTTGCAGCATTCAGAGAATTAGTAGATCTGCAGCAGATGCAACTGGTTGTACTTAAAATTACAGTACTCAGTAAAGTAAGTGAAACATTGCTGGAATCGTGGTCTCTGCCCCTACATCATGCTGGTCTCAGATGGAGTAACACAAAACTGGTGACAGATTCCTTTTAAAGTCAAAAGAATCGACAATGTGAAAAGCAGGCAGATGCTGAGTTGGAATCAAATTAAAACAAATTTACAGCATGCACAATCTGATTTTCAAATCATGCATGAAATTTGCCAATAGACGTTAATGGGTTCAAAAGTAAGTGATCTGTTAAATGTCCTCAAAACATTATTTTTTCGTCCATTTACCGTATTTTTCGGAATTTAAGATGCACCAGACGTACCTAGGTTTTACAGGAGGAAAATAGTAACAGAATTGATCACATTTTTTGCTTTAATGTATTTTTCTAATATCCCCTATCCTCGTATAAATGGTCCCCTCTTCCCTATCCTGGTATAAATGGTCCCCTCTTCCCTATCCTGGTATGCCTGGCCCCCTCATCCCCATCCTGGTATGCGTGGCCCCCTCTTCCCTATCCTGGTATGCGTGGCCCCCTCATCCCTATCCTGGTATGCGTGGCCCCCTCATCCCTATCCTGGTATGCGTGGCCCCCTCATCCCTATCCTGGTATGCGTGGCCCCCTCATCCCTATCCTGGTATGCGTGGCCCCCTCATCCCTATCCTGGTATGCGTGGCCCCCTCATGCCTGTCCTGGTATGCCTGGCCCCCTCATCCCCATCCTGGTATGCGTGGCCCCCTCATCCCTATCCTGGTATGCGTGGCCCCCTCATCCCTATCCTGGTATGCGTGGCTCCCTCATCCCTATCCTGGTATGCGTGGCCCCCTCATCCCTATCCTGGTATGCGTGGCCCCCTCATCCCTATCCTGGTATGCGTGGCCCCCTCATCCCTATCCTGGTATGCGTGGCCCCCTCCTCCCTGTCCTGGTGTGCATGACCCCCTCCTCCCTATCCTGGTATGTGTGGCCTCCTCATCTCGATCTTGGTATGCGTGGCCCCCTCGTCTATATCCTGGTATGCATGGCCCTCTCATCCCTATCCTGGTATGGCCTCATCATCACTATCCTGGTATGCATTGTCCCCTCAATCCCCATTCTGGTATGCATGGTCCCCTCAATCCCCATTCTGGTATGCATGGTCCCCTCAATCCCCATTCTGGTATGCATGGTCCACTTAATCCCCATTCTGGTATGCATGGTCCCCTCAATCCCCATTCTGGTATGCATGGTCCCCTCAATCCCCATTCTGGTATGCATGGTCCCCTCAAACCCCATTCTGGTATGCATGGTCCCCTCAATCCCCATTCTGGTATGCATGGTCCCCTCAATCCCCATTCTGGTATGCATGGTCCCCTCAATCCCCATTCTGGTATGCATGGTCCAATCATCCCTATCCTGGTATACATGGGCACCCATCAGAAAAATATATATATATAAAAAAAAAAAAACTATTCTACTTACTTTTCCTGCTTTCCCTTGCACCGTCCTGTTCTGATGCAGGCAGCTGATTTATGCTTGTAAGCAGCGCATGACAGTGACATCATGTGTTGCTGACAAGCCGGGGACAGATGCTGTAATACTCGCTTTGGACTACGGGCGTGTGGAGCAGTGAATATTCATCATGTTTAATAGCGCGCACAGTAATCTCAGCCGCTGACGTCTACTTAATTCTACTAAAGGGAATGAATATTCACTACTGTCCACGCCTATGGGCGTGGAGAGCCGTGAATATTCATTCTCTTTACATTCTCTACTACAGGAGCCGGTGGCTGCAACTACTGCTCCTGCTATTAAAGATCATTGAATATTTGGGCGTGGAGAGCAGTGAATATTCATTTCTCTTTAGCAGCTGGCAGAGATGTTAGCCACAGCAGCTGCTCGCTCTTGCCTCCTGTGACCCGCTACTCTAGCGCTGCTCCTCCACCACCTCCCCATCCAAGTTTTTAGAGGAAAAAGTGCATCTTATATACTGAAAAATGCGGTACCTTTTCAGATTTGAGTGGTGAGGATAAGGTAAAAATATTTTTTATGCAAAACATGGAACAAAAAACTTATCAGCTGTGTATGTAAAAAAAAAAAAAAAAAATGAGAAAAACATCTAATATATAAAATGTTCAAAATTATACATACAATTTTGAAATCGGTCATGTGAATGCAGCCTAAAAGGGAACGTCCACTTTGTAACAACATATTGTTTTTCATCCGACATTTTGCAATTCTATAATACAGGGCTTAGAGCTCTATCTTTCTGATACAAAGCACCAAATTCAATACATGGAGTGTACGTTATATATACAATTCTGACTCTGAGAAGTGTACAGGCTTACTGCATACTGCATTATTATTGAGTTTAATATAAAATCAGTTTTCAGTCAGCACCTCCTAGTGGTGGCCAAATTGTATCACTTAGGCTAGGTATACATCACACATTTCTATTCTATTGAAAATATATTGTTTTTTTGTGTCAGATTTATCATTAAAACTTAATGAGTACATTTTTTTTCTATAAGCGTTAAAAGGAAAAACCTTTTTGTCAGGGAGCAAATATGTGCACGGTTAACAGACGCTTTTTAATCTCTACTGTGGAGGATTTCTGAGCTTTGTATCAGAATAGTAAAGCTATCATTTAGGACTAATTTAGATTAATCAGTACAATGGCTGGTCATTTACTTTATAACGGTAGATGCATGTGCATACATAAGCTTAATAGTTCCATATACCTGAAAATACTTGTCCTCAGATGTCTTCCATCGCTGGATCATCACAGGCTGTGCTTTTCCCGGTCACAATTGCTTCATCGTTCATTATTCTTCTATAGCTTCAGCTTTAAAACACCACATGCCAGAGTGATTAATAGCTGTTGTACGCTTTAACCTAAATGTTGCTGTTATTGTGCTTTTTATTTTACTTACTGTGTGGTGTTCTGGGAAACCTCTACAAGCTGTAAACGCTGTGCCAATAGGTTATATTTAATTTTATAAAAGAGTCTCTAAAGACTGGCTTTGACAGACATTGAGGCAGTTAAACTGTACTTTATAGAATCTTATGTACTAAAGCTTAGCATAAAATGTAAGTTAACATTAGAGGCATGTGCCTAAGCTCAGTAATATTTTACTAATATTACTCAGGGTGAGGATGGTTTTTTTTCTATAATTCAGGAACAGCCTTTGTGAAAGTCGTTTTTTGCTACCATAAACATTTGTACAATTTTACCTGCTGCTCTTACTGTAAAGAATCCTTTCTGTTCATACCGATATATGCCACATCAGGGAACAGTAAAGTTGCAATACTTCATGTGGATAACATTCCACATTAGGCTACTTTCACACTAGCGTCGGGCCTGGCCCGTCGCAGTGCGCCGGGCCGAGGTTACCGACGCTGGCGTTCTCTGCGCCGCACAACGGGGGCAGCGGATGCATTTTTCCAGCACATCCGCTGCCCCATTGTGAGGTGCGGGGAGGTGGGGGCGGAGTTCCGGCCGCGCATTCGCGGTCGGAAAAAGCGGCGCATCGGCAGCAAAAAACGTTACATGTAGCGTTTTTTGCAGCCGACGGTCCGCCACAACACGGCGCAGCCGTTGCACGACGGTTGCGACGTGTCAATGCGTCGCTAATGTTAGTCAATGGGAAAAAAACGCATCCTGCAAGCACTTTTGCAGGATGCGTTTTTTTTGCCAAAACGACGCATTGCGACGTATTGAAAAAAACTCTAGTGTGAAAGTAGCCTTATAATGATATGTCCCTACAAATTGTGTAAATGAAGAACATTGCAGATATTGATAAATAAGGGTTAGTAATTAGTATTAGAGAATATAGATTCACATTTTTCAGTCAGTGAACGAGTGGTCCAAATAAATGTGCAGCAGGTCATCCTGTAAAGCCTTAGTTGTAGAAGTTATGTACTGGAGGACCGTTCTTTTTAGCTCAACATGTCTTAGTCTTCAGGAAAATTATGTACAGTATTTTACCAACTAGTGGTTGTAATGTGGATTGCAGTTTGTCCAAAGTTTGCCAGCATGTAGTGATGATGTGTTGACTTTGCAACATTAAAGCCCCGTGCCCACGATTCAGAACTAGCAGCGCGTGTCCGCTCCATCCAAAGCGCTGCCGGCTATTGAACGCAGGTGAGTCCGCATGTGTTCACTGAAGCGTGCCGAATCACCGCGTCCAATTCATTCTATTGATGTGGACTTGGGATTTCTAGCAATCACATCCACTATGCTGTCACAGCTGGCCACTGCATAAGTACGCAGCGTCAAACCCGCAGCAGTTCCTGGTTGTGGGCATGTACCCTAAAAGTTAGAGGACTTAAGAAAATGTGTGGAAAGTTGAGGGTGGACACTTCCATATGTTTCAGTGTATAGTTCTATCCCCCGCCGTAGAGTAACAATTCTGGGGGACCTTTTTATTAAACTCTGCATTGTGCCAAGCCTCTTTATATTTTTCGTGGAAACATAGGGTTCATTCAACAGCTGAACTTCACCAGACGTTAGATGACTGCCATTGGGCTACATACAGTATATGCTGATAAGAGGTTATTTAATAACCTGTTTTGACATGCTGGACAGAATTCTGTGAGCTCAGAACATTAATACAATTGATCTGTGTACAACAAATATCACCGTTAAACAGGACGATGTGCTGACATTGATGATGATTTTAATGCCGTTGTGAACAATCCGCTCACCTGACAAATGAACATTTTACTTTTCTCCTACGCCTCATTGGGGGACACAGGACCATGGGTGTTATGCTGCTACCACTAGGAGGACACTAAGGCTACTTTCACACTAGCGTCGGGCTCGGCCCGTCGCTGTGCGTCGGGCCGACGTTCCCGACGCTAGCGTTGTCTCCGCCGCACAACGGGGGCAGCGGATGCATTTTTCCAGTGCATCCGCTGCCCCATTGTGAGGTGCGGGGAGGTGGGGGCGGAGTTCCGGCCGCGCATGCGCGGTCGGAAAAAGCGGACCGTCGTGAGCAAAAAAACGTTACATGTAGCGATTTTTGCTCCCGACGGTCCGCCACTGCACGACGCATCCGTCGCACGACGGGTGCAACGTGTGGCAATCCGTCACAATGCGTCGCTTAATGTTAATCAATGGTGAAAAAACGCATCCTGCAAACACTTTTGCAGGATGCGTTTTTTCGGCAAAACGACGCATTGTGACGGAATGCAGTTAACGCTAGTGTGAAAGTAGCCTAAGTAAACACAAAAAGAATAGCTCCTCCCCTGGAGTATACACCCTTCTGCTGGCTCTCAGTGAACCAGTTCTTGCTTAGTGTCTGTAGGAGGCACTTGGGTCTGTTTCAGACCCCACCGTTTTTATTTTAATTTTTGATTTTTTGTTCTATTTTTTTCCTTTAACGGAGCGAATGGGGGCGACGGATCCTTTCTAGGCTCCGATCTCCCCCGAACCATCAACAGGCAAGTACGTGGAGCGTTCCTCCCGTATCCTTTCCTGCAACGTTGGATGCCAGCCCTGAGCTCACCTTACGGGCGACTGTTCCTTCGCGTTCCGATCTCCCCCCTCCATAGCAGGCGACCACATGGAGTAGCCCTCCATCTACCTCTCCTGGAGCCAGGTGCATAGTCGGACATGATATATATGGCGTCCATGCAGCCCCCCTCTGCATCACCACTGATATAGCGGATGACACATGGCGGCAGAAGCTCTCCACCCCCTCCCTGACTATGGCGACAGTGGATTGAGCACCGGCCCACCGCATCTACCGTGAGTACACTGCGGGGGCCGAGGTGCTGGGGGGTCCTGGTCCCCGGGATATGGGAGGTCCGCACCTTAAGCCTGTGTCCGTGGGTGGTCCTTAGTGCGGCAACCCCACGAAGGAGTGCAGCTAATGATGGCACTAATAGCGGTCGCGGCGCTGCAGGCCGCAACCGCAGAAGAAAAAAAAAATCCCTCAATTTAGGCCGGAGTTTTGACCACGCCCACCGGCAGTTAGCCCCGCCCACTTTTTCTGTCACTTCTCGTTCCCTGTGATGAGCTCCTACTTCCTGGTCTCGGCGGCCATCTTGGGACACCCACAGCCCTGATGCTGCATCACTTCTCCAGCGTTTCCTATCACAGCCCTCAGGACTAGCGTTTTTCTCTGCCTACACTGCGGACCTGCCCTGGGGACTCAAGACACAGGACCTGGGTAAGCTACAGACACATAGCTTAACCCTTGCCCTGCTAGTAAGCGCTTTCATCCGGGCTTTACTATGTCTCAACCAAAGCCTCACAAAAAGTCTGAGAAAACCCACACTGTATTTTTCGCTGCATGTACCTCTTGTAAGGTATCATTACCCCGGGGTCACAATACTGCATTATGCACAGCTTGTGATCCGGTGACTGCTCAGGAACCACCTGTTGCTGATACTGAACCCAGTGAGCCTAGTCCCCCTGAGTGGGCTACCTCCCTTACCCGGTCTATGGCATCCCTGACAAAAGCGTTAGACTCGTTCCGAGACCCTTCCTCTAACCAGGGCACTAATACAGACTACGCTTCCGATGGTCAGAACCCCTCGTACTCCAGGGGTCATACCTTGCCAAGGAGTTCTCACTCTTCCAGGAAAAGGACTCATGCCATATCCCCAGACCATCAATGGTTTTCGGGTTCTGAGAACTCTATTTCTCGCTCCCCTTCCATTGGGGCTAGTAGAGAACCTGTTTCAGAGGACGATTCTGATACGTGCCTAGATCAGGAATTTCATCACGATCAGGAGACTCTCGACTCTCTAATTGAGTCAGTGAATAAGGCTTTGAGACTTGAGGAGGAACCCTTATCTAAAACGGATCATGCCGTGTCCTTTAAGAGGACCAAACGAGCTCACAGAGTGTTCGCCACTCATCCCGAGTTTAAGCAAATTGTTGAATCTCTCAGGATCCGTCCAGATAAACGATTCACAGGGCAGAAGCCCATGGAGTCCAAATATCCCTTTGCCCAGGATCTAAGAAAACATTGGTCACAATCTCCCCCAGTAGATCCTCCAGTATCGCGCCTGGCTACCAAATCTGTTTTATCCTCCTCGGGGTGCACCTCTATCAAAAATCCAACCGATCGTCAGATCGACAATATGGCACGTTCAGCCTTTGAAGCCTCAGCGGCTGCACTCTTTCCATCTTTTGCCGCTACGTGGGTGGCTCAGGCTATGACCCACTGGGCTGAGGTCTTGTCTTCAGCAGTACTGGATACCAATCTTCCCCCCCGAGATAGCAGACCTTGCTACTCAGATAGCCAGAGTTGGAGATTTTGTGGTGACCGCGTCCCTGGATGCCGCTGACTGCGCTTCTCAAGCAGCAACAAATGCCATCACCATCCAGAGGTCCTTATTGCTCAGGGACTGGCGTGCGGATTCTACTTCCAAAAAGTCATTGACTTCTCTCCCATATCAGAGCGGTTGCCTTTTTGGTGAAAAGCTCGAGCAGTTAATTTCTGACACCACTGGAGGGAAGAGTAAATTTCTTCCACAACAGAGACCCCCTCGGCCCTTTCGGAACCTGCAACCACAGGCTCGTTCCCGATTTTTTTTTTTTTTTTTTTTTTTTTTTTCGTTACAACTCAAACTGGTCCTCTACTTCCACATCTCCCGGTTCCGGCTGGGCACAACGTGGAGACAGAGGTTCACAGGCCTCTTTTAAGCCTTCCCCTTCATGGAGAGGCAGGCCAAGGCAGCAGGGATCCAGAGGTGCCAGAACGGGCAGACCTTCCACACAATGACTCCCTGCGGTATCCAGGGGACACCCTCAAAGTAGGCGGCCGCCTGCTTTCCTTCAGTGCTGCGTGGCTCTCGGTCGTTCACGATGAGTGGGTCCGCGATCTAGTGTCCTCCGGATACAAGATAGATCTCTTATCTCATCCTCCAAACCGTTTTTTTCCTGTTTTCTCCTCCCAGGGCAAAAGCATCAGAGTTCTTCAAAGCTATAAACTCTCTGAGAAAAGACGGAGTTATTATTCCAGTCCCTCAAAGCAAAAGGTTTGTTCCAAAGGAGGACGGTACAGTACAGCCCATACTGGACCTAAAACTGCTGAACAGGTTTGTCAGGGTACGACGGTTCCGGATGGAATCGCTTCGTTCTGTCATCGCCTCTATGGAAAAAGGCGAGTTCCTGGCATCTATAGACATCCAGGACGCATACCTCCACATTACTATTTTACCTTCTCACCAAAGGTTTCTTCGCTTCGCAGTTCAGGAAGATCACTTCCAATTCGTTGCTCTGCCCTTCGGCCTCGCCACCGCTCCCAGGGTATTCACCAAGGTCAAGGCGGCTGCCTTGGCCATACTCCACACCCGAGGAGTGGTGGCGCTCCCGTATTTAGAGGATATTCTCATCAAAGGCCCCTCTTTCCGCTCCTGCAAGGAAGCCGTGGCCATCACAATAGATACCCTTTCTCGCCTGGGTTGGAAGATAAACTTCAAAAAATCTTCCCCAGTACCGGCTCAGCGAATTTCCTTTCTAGGAATGATACTCGACTCGTCCCGGGGGTTGGTTCTTCTTCCCCCGGAAAAGATCTCAGTCTTACAGCGAGAAGCTCAGAAGCTCTCTCAGCCTCGCTCTCACTCTCTGCGCTTCAGTATGAGAGTCCATGGCAGGATGGTAGCAGCTATGGAGGCGGTTCCATTTGCCCAACTACACCTCCGTCCTCTACAGCATGCCCTCCTGGCTGTTTGGGACAGGAACCCGTTCTCTCTAGACCGTCGGTTCCTCCTTCCCCAGCAAGTCACAGTCTCTCATGTGGTGGACATTGAAATCCTCCCTGAATCAAGGGAAGTCTTTTCTTCCAGTACACTGGCTGGCTGTGACGACAGATGCCAGTCTTCTAGGCTGGGGAGCGGTGTTCCTTCATCACACTGCTCAGGGCCGCTGGTCCCCCCAGGAATCACGCCTTCCAATCAACATCTTGGAAATTCGGGCGATCAGGCTGGCACTTCTCCAGTTCCATCCCTTCCTAGCAGGTCGCCCAATCAGGATTCAGTCCGACAACGCCACTGCAGTGGCATACATCAACCGCCAAGGGGGAACCCGCAGCAGGCCGGCCATGACAGGTAGGCCACATCCTCCGATGGGCCGAGGAAAACCGCTCAATGATCTCTGTGGACAATTGGGAAGCAGACTTCCTCAGTCGGCAATGCCTCGACTCCGGGGAGTGGTCTCTCCATCCGGAGATCTTCCACCAGATCTGCTGTAGTTGGGGAACACCGGACGTGGATCTGATGGCCTCACGGCTGAATTCCAAGGTTCCCGACTTCATGGCTCGGTCCCACAATCCGGCAGCCATCGGGGCAGACGCTGTTGTACTCCCGTGGCATCATTTTCGGCTTCCGTACATATTTCCCCCGCTTCCTCTCCTACCGAGAGTCATCAAGAAAATCAGAGCAGAGAGGGTACCGGTAATCCTGATTCCGCCAGATTGGCCGCGCCGGGCGTGGTACGCGGAACTAGTTCAACTAGTTGCCGACGTTCCCTGGTGATTCGCCGAATCGCGCAGATCTGCTATCTCAAGGCCCCTTTTACCACCAGAACTCAGAGGCCCTGTGTTTGATGGCATGGCCGTTGAGTCCTGGGTCCTAACCCAGGCAGGTTTCTCTCCAGAAGTCATAGCTACCATGATCAACGCTAGAAAGCCTACATCTTTGCGTATCTATCATCGCACTTGGAAGACCTTCTTTTCATGGTGTAGCGACCGAGTACATTCTCCTCTACATTTTTCCATCCCTTCCATTCTCGAGTTCTTACAAACGGGCTGGACTTGGGTCTCGCCCTTAGTTCTCTCAAGGGGCAGATCTCAGCCCTGTCTGTTCTCTTCCAACGCAGGATTGCCAACAGATTACAGGTCAAGACGTTTATTCAGGGAGTCTCCCATCGGGCGCCCCCCTATAGGATGCCGTTGGAACCATGGGATCTTAATCTGGTCCTCGGAGTTTTGCAACAGGCTCCTTTCGAACCTCTA
The DNA here is from genome assembly GCF_051348905.1 of Ranitomeya variabilis. Taxonomy (NCBI): domain Eukaryota; kingdom Metazoa; phylum Chordata; class Amphibia; order Anura; family Dendrobatidae; genus Ranitomeya; species Ranitomeya variabilis. Next base: position 501,179,031 of record NC_135235.1, read on the forward strand.
CAAGAGATTTCCCTGTCTCTCCTTTCATGGAAGGTTGCTTTTCTAGTTGCGGTCACCTCTGTCAGACGAGTCTCCGAGCTGGCGGCTCTGTCCTCTCAAGTTCCGTTCCTGAATTTTCATCAGGATAAGGTGGTTTTGAGGACATCCCCGTCTTTTCTACCAAAAGTTGTACCCTCTTTTCATCTCAATGAGGAGAATGTCTTACCCTCACTCTGTCCGGCACCAGTCTATCGCATCGAGAAGGCCCTTCCCACACTGGATTTAGTGAGAGCTCTTAGGAGATACATCTCGCGGACAGCATCTTTTCGCAAGTCAGATGCCCTATTCGTGCTCCCGGAAGGACCGAGAAAAGGGTTTCCCGCTTCCAAGGCGACAATAGCCAAATGGATCCGTTTGGCTATTGAGGAGTCCTACCGAGTCAGAGGTCTTCATGTCCCAACAGGGATTAAGGCTCACTCCACTCGGTCAGTGGGTGCGTCTTGGGCCATCCGGCACCAAGCTTCGGCAGCACAAGTTTGTAAGGCTGCGACTTGGTCCAGCCTGCATACCTTTACAAAACATTACCATATTCACTCTCAGGCCTCGGCAGATGCGACCGTCGGCAGACGAATTTTGCAGGCGGCTGTGCCGCATCTGTAACTTGTGGGTGCAAGTAGCAATTGCAGTTAATTGTTTTCCCACCCAGGGACTGCTTTAGGACGTCCCATGGTCCTGTGTCCCCCAGTGATGCGTAGGAGAAAAGGAGATTTTTGTGTACTCACCGTAAAACCATTTTCTCCGAGCCAATCATTGGGGGACACAGCACCCACCCTGTTAGCCTATTGGCTTTGATTTTTGTTGAGTTAACTTGGTTTTTGACATAGTTCATCCTTGTTAAATAATAAGCTCCTACTGCTTTGTTACCGAACTGGTTCACTGAGAGCCAGCAGGAGGGTGTATACTGCAGGGGAGGAGCTATTCTTTCTGTGTTTACTTAGTGTCGTCCTAGTGGCAGCAGCATAACACCCATGGTCCTGGGTCCCCCAATGATTGGCTCGGAGAAAAAGATTTTACGGTGAGTACACAAAAATCTCCTTATTTGTCTGGTGATCACCAACATTTTTACCTATGCCAATAATTTTCAAATGAGTGTTTTGAGTGTATAAAGCCGGCCCCATTAACAAGCAATTTATTCATACATTTCTAGGAGGAATAAGAGTTGTGGAATTTTCAGAAAAGAATCGATCTCTCTTAGGCTAGGTTCACATTGCGTTAGGGCAATCCGTTTAGCGCTAGCGGATTGCGCTAACGCAATGTTTATTTAGGGGCCGCATTAGGGGTCGCGGTAACGTCCCCGCTCTCGCAGATCCCCGATCTGCGAGAGCGGGGAACGGACCTCGGGCGCACCGCGGACGCTGCAAGCAGCGTCCGAGGCGCGCCACAGAAGAACGGCACATCGCTAGCGCGAGCTGAAAAAGGCACGCGCTAGTGATGCGCTACAGGGAAACTTCACATTGCTGTCAATGGGTGCGCTAACGGACCCGTTGCACGGCGTTAATTGCGACATTTTCGCCGTGCAACGCTGTCCGTTAGCGTGCACACATTAACGCAATGTGAACCTAGCCTTATTTAAAAACAATTGGGCCTACATACTTGATGACTCAATGCTCATTTTTTTTTTTTTTAAACCTTGTAAAAATAACCTGTAATGTTTTTTTCTTGCAGCTATGAGGAAGAAGTACCGTTGTCTTGTGATCGCTCGTGAATGGGTGCTGGACAGCGTGTCAAGTCATAAACTTCAGGCATTCGACAGTTACCTTGCATGATCCAGGCTCCCATCCTGTGGAGATGTTCTTTTGTTACCACTTACACACAGTCTATGGTATAAACAAAATGACTTTTCTGCTGTGCATCTTTAAAAACCTAGAGAGCAGGACCTAAGAGTAATTATTTTTTTTTTAGTTAGTTATCCTCCAGGCAATGCAAAGTTGTGATTTTTTTTTTTTTTTGCCTCTTCTCCCAAACACCATATTGTAGTTATTTTACTCTTTAGCTCAAGCTCCTTAATAATCTGCTTTCAGTTGCTGCTCAGCAAGAATCTGTGCTCTTTTTACAGTCGGGTACAAGATTTTCCCTATCAGAACCTCTTTGCTCCCCTCCCCTGTAGTCACAAAGAAAAAGTCTATTACAAATTGTAGAGTCTGGATTCTTGCTGAGCAACAGATACAATCACAACTTGAGGGACTTCAGCAAAGCAATTAGAACCGCATTGCAGCCTGGTGTTTGGGAGAGGAGGCAACATAGGGTAACAATGTATGTTACAAACTTTAATAACGCAGCAAAGCTTGATCAAAAATTCTATTAAAGTTGTTATTCTTTAAAGAAACACTAGGAAAAAAGTCTACCTTGTGGTATGACTTGTGCTTTGCTTTTGAGATCCACTGTTCAAAATATGTCATTCACAAGATACAGAGTAATGGCTTTTACTGAAGTGGTCCTCTAAATGACAGCTTAAGAGTCCGATCCTCCATTTTATGTGACTTGGGGACCTTTGTCTGGGTGACATGCAACACCACTGCTACATGTCCTTATTCTTGGCTGGATCCTCATCTCACTGGAATCAAACATGGGCATGATGGGCCATATAACCTTCTAAATGTTTGTACACACAGCATCTTTTAGACGTTGATGGACCTGCATAGTTTTTAAGCAGAAGACTCTTCTGGAAAATGTTGGCAGTGGTTTTTCTGAAGTGTTGTTCTTGTGACGATTTCGCCACCACTACTGTCTTTTTTATATATTCATGGAAGATGATGGGGACTTGCAAGCGGAGCCCACCTAAATAATGGTCAGGTCAATTCTTTTACACTCTTCACGGCTTTCCAAGTCTGAAGAGATTAAAAGAAGTTATAATGAACATATGCACAGCAATGTCAAAAAGACTTGCTTTTGCATAGGCTCTGTCTTTTTCAGATGGGTTCCCAGCATATTCCGAGTCATGTGCACATACCCTAAGGGAACTTTCAATAGTCATTTTTCATCTAAAGTGCTCTACTGACATTTTGCTGTCCCTGCACAGCACACAAGGCTTGATGAATCCTTGGTGTATCATGCAGTTAACACTATGTTTCGACTTTATAAGTGAATTCTAGATTGTTCTATGATTTTATAATGGTTTGATATATTTTATTGTTCAACAGTAAGTAATATCTGTTGCATTCCGCCATGAGAAATGCTTTTATAGATATAAACTGTTAGCAGCTCTGTATTGTACACGCTGAGTTAGTAGAGTTGAGAGCTACTGGGTTCATACCCTTAAAAGTGGAACAAATATACGATACTCCTACAGTGTACATGCAGGGTATGTGTGCCCATCGATCACCTGTATACCCTAGAAAGCGTATTACAGTCTCCTCCATGGGCTGTAATGGTGTAGGCCTGTGTTAACTGACATTGAAGGAAATTACACTGGAATGGACCAATTCACCTTACATGCCACTGGTTAAAATTTAGGAAAAAGTACAACAATACTGTACATTAAGGGTATGTGATGTTTTAAATCTTACCACATATTGCCCCTCGTTGGCTTTTTGCTGTGGATTTTATTGGCCTTGTATCATGATGCTGAAATTGTAAATATTGTATTTATGATGTGATCAGTTGTGATTGAAAAAAAATGAAAATAAAGTTAAAATGCAGTTTTTGTGTGTGTTACTAGAAGGTAAATAAATTTGTCGGTCTTTGCAAATACTTCCCAATAAAACGATTCTGGAAACCATTTCCTTTAAATTCTGCTTTATACTAATCCTGTGTTATCCTTCCTGGAAATGTATGACAAAGGGGCATGTCCTTAAGAATCTAGCACTGACTGTATAGTGTCATGATGTGTACGGGGTGCAGTAATATCCAGTTATTAATACATTTACAAGAAAAATAACCAAGGAACACAAATGCCGAACCAAAACCTCATGGTAAAACTGTCTGCTTCTTTGTAAGAACGATAATATTGGGATGTAGAAAATGTCCTTACAGTGTTATCAGATGAGAGATTGACTGGTTATAGTTGCAAACAGTCCTGAATTTCTAGAAGGAAAATCATGCTTTTAAGTGGGTATTGCTTCCGGTTTTGATTGTTCTGGGGGTGGTACTTACACATTCCCGTTTTGGTGACATGGCAAGTGTGACAGATTAGCCCCTTGGGGATTGGCCTGTCTAATTTAGGCCTCTTGTGCATTCTATATTATGGATTATCTATATATATAATTGTCTAAGGGTTTTTCCGTCTGTCTGTCTGTCCCGTTTATTCATTCTCTGATTGGTCGAGGCCGCCTGGGCCGCGACCAATCAGCGACGGGCATAGCATGGCGACGATGATGTCATAATGGAAATCCCGCGTCTCTGATTGGTCGAGGCCGCCAGGCCTCGACCAATCAGCGACGGGCACAGTAGCGACGGGCACAGTCGGAATCATCATTGTCCATATACTACGGGGACATGCATATTCTAGAATACCCGATGTGTTAGAATCGGGCCACAATCTAGCGACGGGCACAGCATGGCGACGATGATGTCATAAAGGTTGCCTCGACCAATCAGCGACGGGCACAGTCTGCCGCGAATTCGCCTCGACCAATCAGCGATGGGCACAGTATCGACGTAGATGTCATAATGGTTGCCATGGCGACGATGTCATAAAGGTTGCCTCAACCAATCAGCGACGGGCACAGTCTGCCGCGAATTCTGGAATCATCATTGTCCATATACTACGGGGACATGCATATTCTAGAATACCCGATGCGTTAGAATCGGGCCACAGTCTAGTAGTTCCCATAGAAGTGTAAGGGACAATACTCTTTGTAAAATATGTCCATAAGATGCATATATATCAGCCAGTGTTGCATGAATCAATCAGAATAACATTTGCATCTGTTCTTTTGGACACAATATTGTAGAAGTAATTTTTCTTAAGACAGGCATCTTGCTTAGATTTTTTTTCTCCAAAATATTTGTACTCTTCCATAGTGCTGTTCCTTTACTGACTCTTGCAAAAAGAAAGCTAATTATTCTATACATATTGGTGAAAGGGGAGTTCAACTAGCCCATAGACTATATGTAGATCGTTCTTCAAAAAATTAGGAAGAATGCCGAACAGTCACATGATATAAAAAATATATATTAATTTGAAGTGCAACAGTAGTATGCTGTTCAGTGATGAGGCAGTGACCCAGCAAAGTTCAAAGCAAAAGTCTCTTTAATGTTCAACTCACAAAAACACAGGACATGATATTCTCCTGATCGCAGCCGAGAACCGTATCCTCCAGTTTGCAGCCAATAAACACGCCAGTCCACTTCCAAGACCAGTTGCCGTGGGTGACTGCACCGCTGTGGGTGCCAGGCCTTCCAGCTGCCTTGGCTGTTTGGCTCCACTTGCCTGTGTTGCCTCACAGGTAGAGCTCTGCAGAGCCTCCTGCTCTGTACTCCTCCAAACACTAGACTGACACTGAACCTGACACATCCAAACCCTTTACTGCAGGATTTTTAACTAGAATCTGTGGCCTTGTGCCACATGGAAAACTCGGCCAGGAAGGAAACCGACTGCCCCGCTACCAACCTGTAGTCGGTTTAAAAAATAAAACCCCAGCAGGTTTCCTTAAATCTGCCCTGCACACATAGCATGCCCAAGACCAACACACTCCGTGCGCATTCTGGGGGGAACACACAATGACCCTCACAAGTAACACCAGTCACTGCCTCACTTATATATACACTGCTCAAAAAAAAAAAAAAGGAAAAAAAAATAAAAGGGAACACTAAAATCCCACATCCTAGATATCACTAAATGAAATATTCCAGTTGTAAATCTTTATTCATTACATAATGGAATGTGTTGAGTACAATAAAACCTAAAAATGATCAACGTAAATGATAACTAATATCCCATGGAGGTCTGAAGTTGGAATGATGCTTAAAATCAAAGTGGAAAATGAAGTTACAGGTTGATCCAACTTCAGTGGAAATGCCTCAAGACAAAGAAATGATGCTCAGTAGTGTGTGTGGCCTCCACGTGCCTGTATGATCTCCCTACAACACCTGGGCATGCTCCTGATGAGGCGGCAGATGGTCTCCTGAGGGATCTCCTCCCAGACCTGGACTAAAGCATCCGCCAACTCCTGAACAGTCTGTGGTGGAACGTGACTTTGGTGGATGGTGCAAGACATGATGTCCCTGATTTGTTCAATCGGATTCAGGTCTGGTGAATGTGCAGGCCAGTCCATACCTTCAATGATTTCGTCTTGCAGGAACTGCTGACACACTCCAGCCACATGAGGTCTGGCATTGTCCTGCATTAGGAGGAACCCATGGCCAGCCGCACCAGCATATGGTCTCACAAGGGGTCTGAGGATCTCGGTACCTAATGGCAGTCAGGCTACCTCTGGCGAGCACATGGAGGGCTGTGCGGCCCTCCAAAGAAATGCCACCCCACACCATTACTGACTCACTGTCAAACCGGTCATGCTGAAGGATGTTGCAGGCAGCAGATCGCTCTCCACGGCATCTCCAGACTGTCACGTGCTCAGTGTGAACCTGCTTTCATCTATGAAGAGCACAGGGCGCCAGTGGCGAATTTGCCAATCCTGGTGTTCTATGGCTAATATATTTATACAGGATTAAAATATAACTTACTGGATATATTAAAAATATTGCAAAACAACAGATATCTGTTGTTTTGCAATATTTTTAATATATCCAGTAAAAGTTATATTTTAATCCTGTATAAATATATTTGAATTTTTCTGAGGATTATACCACAGCTGTTTCTGTTCTATGGCTAAGGCGAAGCATCCTGCATGGTGTTGGGCTGTGAGCACAACCCCCATCTGTGGACGTCGGCACTCAGACCATCCTCATGGTGTCGGTTTCTAACAGTTTGTGCAGACACATGCACATTTGTGGCCTGCTGGAGGTCATTTTTCAGGGCTCTGGCAGTGCTCCACCCGTTCCTCCTTGCACAAAGGTTGAGATAGCGGTCCTGCTGCTGGGTTGTTGCCCTCCTACGGCCCCCTCCATGTCTCCTGGTGTACTGGCCTGTCTCCTGGTAGCGCCTCTGGACACTACGCTGACAGACACAGCAAACCTTGCCACAGCTCGCATTGATGTGCCATCCTGGATGAGCTGCACTACCTGAGCCACTTGTGTGGGTTGTAGAGTTCGTCTCATGCTATCACCAAAAGGTTAATGATTTCAGATTTTCAATACAAAAAAGTGAAAGTCTTTACAAAGAATGATCTATTTCAATTGTTTATTTCTGTTAATGTTGATGATTATGGCTTTCAGCCAGTGAAAACCCAAAAGTCATTATCTCAGTAAATTAGAATACTTTATAACACCAGCTTGAAAAATTATTTTAAAATCTGAAATGTTGGCCTACTGAAATGTATGTTCAGTAAATGCACTCGATACTTTGTCAGGGCTCCTTTTGTATCAATTGCTGCATCATTACGGCGTGGCATGGAGGTGATCAATCTGTGGCACTGCTAAGGTGTTATGGAAGCCCAGGTTCATTTGATAGCAGCCTTCAGCTCGTCTGCGTTTTTGGGTCCAGTATCTTTCATCTTCCTCTTGACAATACTCCATAGATTTTCTATAGGGTTAAGGTCAGGCGAGTTTCCTGGCCAATCAAGCACAGTGATACTGTTGTTTTTAAACCAGGTATTGGTTCTTTGGCAGTGTGGACAGGTGCCAAGTCCTGCTGAAGAATGAAATTTCCATCTCCCAAAACCTTATCGGCAGAAGGAAGCATGAAGTGCTCTAAAATTTCCTGGTAGACGGCTGCGCTGACTTTGATCTTGATAAAACACAGTGGATCTACGCTAGCAGATGACATGGCTCCCCAAACCATCACAGATTGTGGAAGCTTCACACTAGACCTCAAGCAGCTTGGATTATGTGCCTCTCCACTCTTCCTCCAGACTCTGGGACCTTGAATTCCAAATGAAATACAAAATATACTTCTATCTGAAAACAACACCTTGGACCACTAAGCAACAGTCCAGTTCTTTTTCTCCTTGGCCCAGGTAAGACGCATCTGGTATTGTCTATTGGTCATGAGTGGCTTGACACAAGGAATGCGACACTTGTAGCCCGTGTCCTGGATACGTCTGTGTGTGGTGGCTCTTGAAGCAATCACTCCAGCAGCGTCCACTTATTGTAAATCTCCCCTACATTTTTTAATGGCTTTTTCTGAACAATCCTTTCAAGGCTGCAGTTATCCCGGTTGCTTGTGCACCTTTTTCTACCACACTTTTTCCTTCTACTCAACTTTCCAGTAATATGCTTGGCTACAGCACTCTATGAACAGCCAGCTTCTTTAGCGATGACCTTGTATTTTGATGTATCCCCGTCTCATGTACAGCACCATGGAATTAATGGTGCTATATAAATAAGCAATAATAATGACCTTGTGTGGCTTACCCTCCTTGTGGAGTGTATCAATAACAACCTTCTGGACATCTGTCAAGTCAACCGTCTTCCCCGTGATTGTGGAGCCTACGGAAACAGACTTAGGGACCTTTTTAAATGCTTACGAAGCCTTTGCAGTTGTTTTTGTTAATTATTTACTGAAATAATGACACTTGGGTTTTTATTGGCTGTAAGCCATAATCATCAATATTAACAGAAATAAACACTTGAAATAGATCACTCTTTGTAATGACTATATAATGAGATTCACTTTTTGTGTTGAAGAACTGAAATAAATTAACTTTTTGATGATATCCTAATTTTGTGAGAATATATAATGTATATATTTACATTTCGTGTATATAGCTGCCAGGGTCACAGATTACACGACTGTATTCCACTACAATGTCACCGATAGAGTGCAAATCTTCACAATAGAGAATATGGCTTTTTTTTGCTCAGGCTAGTCCCTTAACTCCTGCAAGTGCCAATATCTTTATTTGCTCTTTCCTTCCAAGGCGTTTGAGACAAAATCATTTTCAGTGTTGCACAGCCCCAGGCTAGGATTTTGCATGCATTAGCAAATAGCATTTATATTCTCCATTTTCTCCCTTATGTGTATTTATATAAATACCCATCGTGTTCAATCGCTAACCGCATTCAAACATTATTGAAAGGATTGCTTTGTGGCACTGCATCTGTAACAAGCCTGCAGCAACCTCCAATTTGTAGGCTTCCCAGTTTAATTTCAGCTATACATACAGTACTTGATGGGAGCTTTTTAGGATAAGCTGGTGTTGTGCTGAATCTATTTCTATGGGAATATATCTGTATTGTAAATCTGCTAAATAACGGTTTGTAGCCAAACAGCCAAAATCATTATTTTCAAGTCTGAATACACGTGCTTTATGGCCTCGCACAATCCAGATGTTTTATTGTAGTGGATGGGATTTTGAAAACTGTACATAGCCATGTGATTTTCTATAGTTTATTGCTTTTTTGGTTTCTATTAAGGAAAATCAGTCATCAGGTTTTTGCTACCCTATCTGAGAGCAGCATAATGTAGAGAGACCCTGATTCCAGCAATGCATCACTTACTGGGCTGTTTGCTGCATTTATAAGAGAACCCCTGTATAACCCTGCCCACACCTCTGATAGGCAGCTTTTTGTGTACACCGCATAGGCAGAAAGCTGTCAGTCATGGTTGGGATGATACATAGCTCATGAATATTTGGAAAACTACATGGCAGGAGGTGTACTAATCCACTAGTAATGATAAAATTACCGTTTTCTCAGCAGCAGGTTATCAAAACTACAAAAACAGCCCATTAAGTGACACATCATTGGAATCGGGGTCTTTGACCATACATTATGCTGCTCTTGGATTAGGTGGCAAAAACCATAATAATAATCTTTATTTTTATATAGCGCTAACATATTCCGCAGTGCTTTACAGTTTTCACACATTATAATCGCTGTCCCCGATGGGGCTCACAATCTAAATTCCCTATTAGTATGTCTTTGGAATGTGGGAGGAAACCGGAGTACTCAGAGGAAACCCACGCAAACATGGAGAGAACATACAAACTCTTTGCAGATGTTGTCCTTGGAGGGGTTTGAACCCAGGATTCCAGCTCTGCAAGGCTGCAGTGCTGCCCAAACCTGGTGCCATATTCCTTTTAAAGGGTGATTCACCAGGACTAGCCTCCTTGACCGAAGCATCTTGTACCCTAAAGAAATTTTTCTATATATATTTTTTTTTTACATGGATTTTTGAGCAGATTCCGCTCCAAAATCCGCATGAAAAATCCATTCAAATAATGTTTGAATCCGTTTCCTATTACTCTCAATAGGAAAACATATAGCATACATCGCGATGTTTGTTTTTCCTCCACATGAGGCACTTTGGTAAATTTTTTGCATTTAAGAATGTCTAAATTTACACTGCTAAAAATCACAATTTTAGTAAGTCGGCCTCATGGACGTAATAAACCCTCCTATTGTCTTGGGAATTGATCTTCAGGGATTTGAGCTACCAGTCTCCATTTTACTCATGCAACAGGCCATATGCTCCAAACTCCGCTCGATATACCACTGCGGCACACATAATATACACATAATATACACACATAACATCACTGTACAAATAGCCTGAAGGATTAAATTTAGATCTGCCAGCGTCATAATTTTCTAAACGGTGGCACTCAGAAAGGTTAATCAGCACTAAGTTGCTGGGATGTGAGCATTTAAAAGCATCTTTATTCCCATAAATGTAATATCCATGCTGTTTATAAAAGAGTAATTTGCCTAAGCAGCAATGCTGAGTCTGGAGAGAACCCGACTATAAACAATCTCATAATATTTTAGACGTCTCGCTAAAAGCTCCATGCTAGCATCTACTATATTGAATTTGCAGTAAAGATTTGTGCTTATTTTGCCCTGTGCTGTGGAATTAATGCTCACGCCAGAAATTCATAAACCTCTCCTGTGCTAACACATTGATGGCGTGTGCCACATCTGGAAGCCCAAACTTCTGCTGTGGCGCTATAGTGATTGCACCTCGTGTAATCAGCCGTAGACTTGTTTCTTTGGGATTATTTCTCGTGTTCTACTTTTCCTGGGTTCATATAGGGACTTTGACAAATTATCTGTCAGAACATGGCGTATCAAGTGATTACAACTGTACTCAATCAAACGGGTACAGTAATCTGAATGGAGTTGTTGTGGCAGCACGCACATGATCTCCACAAGCCTCATTCAGTTGAATGGGACATTTTCGTCGTAGACTTCCTAATACGGATTTTGTTTTGCGAAAATGATGGCGTTAAGTTGCATATTTCACCCTTTGCAATGAAATCCGGTGACGTCTGCAGCATGAATTCACTTGATGGAGACTTCAAATCAGCTCTGGTCAATTTACAAGGTGGATAATTTCCCTGGTATGTACATTAGATTTCTTAAAGAGAATGTAAAATAATAACTTGCAGATACAGGGTTAATTTGCAGGTTAATAAAGTGAAGATTTGAGGTTGTGGGTTATAGAAATCACATAGACAGGTTAACAATGCAACTATTTTTATTCCATACATCCATGGTTGTACAACAAATCCAAGTAGATGGCCAACATACAATGTCCTCAGTCCACAAGTTCCCAATCTGAGATCTGTAGTTCCACTGGCCCCGTACCACGCGATACCCACTGTCTCCCAACTTTTGGTATCTTCAGCCGGTATAGTGTACAGTCACAGCCTATGTTCCTTCAGACGATGGATATCACGACAGCTCATGGATTCCCCTCCAGCCATCAATCAACCTCCAAAACTCCATTGATCATCCATCCTTCCCAACTTGGATCCTCTCCCTTCGAAGTCACTCCAACAACTTCCTGATTCAATTCTTGTGTCCTTTTCTCCCTCCCCCTTAAACGTTTTTCTTTAGCTCACAGAATGAAGTATATTCCATCACCTGTGACTTCATGTGAGACCCCTTGTGGTGACTGCTCCCCTGGGTCTACTGTCTCCATCCACACACTTGGCCTAGACTGGAAGAACAATGGATTGAGACCTTGAGATATAGAGGGGATTGATAGGATGATTGCTTTACATTTAAGGCCCCGTCTCACACAGCGACGCTGCAGCGATACAGACAACGATGCTGATCGCTGCAGCGTCGCTGTGTGGTCGCTGGGGAGCTGTCACACAGACAGCTCTCTCCAGCGACCAACGATCAGGGGAACGACTTCGGCATCGTTGAAACTGTCTTCAACGATGCCGAAGTCCCCGGGTAACCAGGGTAAACATCGGGTTACTAAGCGCAGGGCCGCGCTTAGTAACCCGATGTTTACCCTGGTTACCAGCGTAAATGTAAAAAAAAACAAACAGTACATACTCACCATCTGTTGCCCGTCAGGTCCCTTGGCGTCTGCTTCCTGCTCTGACTGAGTGCCACCGTACAGTGAGAGCAGAGCGCAGCGGTGACGTCACTGCTGTGCTGTGCTCTCACTGTACGGCGGCTCAGTCAGAGCAGGAAGCAGACGCCAAGGGACCTGACGGACACCGGAATGTGAGTATGTACTGTTTTTTTTTTTTTACATTTACGCTGGTAACCAGGGTAAACATCGGGTTACTAAGCGCGGCCCTGCGCTTAGTAACCCGATGTTTACCCTGGTTACCAGTGAAGACATCGCTGGATCGGTGTCACACACACCGATTCAGCGATGTCAGCGGGACCTCAACGACCAAAAAAAGGTCCAGGCCATTCCGACACGACCAGCGATCTCGCAGAAGGGGCCTGATCGCTGGTACGTGTCACACATAGCGAGATCGCTACTGAGGTCGCTGTTGCGTCACAAAACTTGTGACTCAGCAGCGATCTCGCTAGCGATCTCGCTATGTGAGACGGGGCCTTTACCTTTAGCAATCTACTGTCTGGCCTTAGGTATACATAAGATTTAGCCTGCTCGTCTTCCTCTGCTTACTGGGACAGAATGTAATCATTGATTCCATAGGATGAACTGACAAACAAGCAAATCACTAATAAAACACAGCAAGAAAATATCTAATAAAACACGACAATATCGACGCAACCAGTGCTCTGTGCTGAAAAAAGTCTATCTCTTAGGCTGCTTTCACACATCAGATTTTTTGCCATCAGGCACAATCTGACAAAGTTTGGAAAAAAACGGATCCGGCAAAAGTTGCCGCCGGATCCGTTTTTTTCTCATAGACTTGTATTAGCTATGGATGGCCTCACGTCTCATCAGTTTTTCGCCAGATCCGTCGAAAATTGGTTTTCCGGTAGCTGGAGAAAACGGACATAGTAACGTTTTTTGTGTCCATCAAAAAAACGGACATTTGCTAGAATGGAAGCCTATGGTGCCGGATCTGTCAATTGACGGAATCCGGCGATGGATTCCATGCTTCGATTGTTTGTAGGATCCAATTAGCTGGATCAGCTAGTCAGATCCGTTGAAAAAACGAATCTGTCGCATTAGTTTTTCACAATCTGCGACAAATCTGTTTTTTTCAACATTTGACGGATTGTGCCTGACAGCAAAAAAACTGATGTGTGAAAGCGGCCTTAGAGCTGTGGACTCCGCTCTACGTCCATTTGTCCTATAGTCTTTAGTTAGTGGCCAGCTCCTCACAAGCGTTATGGAGATGCCCCAAGGAAAGTGAGCTATATTTCTCCCAGGAACTGCCAGCTATCAGCCATAGAGGTGGTTACCGCTGCAGTCACCCATGATTCAGTATAGTGAGAGATGGCTGTAGGCGTGCCTGTCCCCACTGTGACTGACAGCTCACTCAGCAGTGCATCAATATAGAGCAAGCGGTCAGTCTGCATTTCAGCCGCTGTACACAGTATAGTGAGTGGTAGCTGTAATTGCTCCGTGCACGGCTGTATGACTGAAAGCAGTCAAAATTTTGCTATCTCCATTGTAAATTAGGTTTATTTGTAGATCTTGCTAACTTTTGACTTTTTGCAGTAAACCAATGAAAGAACAATTTACACACAAAATGCACTTCTGAGGATTCTTAGCCTGTTCCTCATGTGCACTGGCATGCCTAGTTCCCAAATATTCTTATGTTTGCATACTGCTACCACCTTCAAATCCCATCAAAGATTTTCTATGGGCTTCAAGTCAGACAATTGTGACGGCCTCTCCAGGATCTTCCAGAATTTTTTCATTTTTTTTTTTTTTTTTTTAAATCTTGATGTGCTTTTTGGAAGGTCCAAAGAGGCTCAAGCTTCAGCTACCTCATTGGATTACATGTTTCTCTTAGGATTTCCTGATACTTTATTGAATTCATCTTGCCTTCTACATTCTTTTTTTTCAGTGCAAGAGGAAGCAAAGAAGCCACAGATCATCTCAAATCAACTGCCACGATTCACTTTAGTCATCCCCAAACTACCGCCATGCTTCACTGTAAGCAGGGTGTTCCTGATCCGTAAGCCTGAAGAGATCCAATTTTGTTCTCTTCTGTTCATTCTACAGAACAGAATCCCAAAACTTCTGTAGCTTTTTAAAATATGATTTTGCACATATAGGAGCTGCGTGTTTTTGTGCTTTTGGCTTAGTAGAGGTGTACATCTTGGATAATGGGCATGTAGACCTTCAGCATTTAGTATGCTTTTAGGCCACATTCACACATTTAGTATTTTACATTAGTATTTGCAGCCAAAACCAAGAGTAGGTGAAAAATGCAGAAGAGGTGAACGTGTTTCTATTATACTTTTCCTCTGATTAATCTACCCTGCTTTTACAAATACTCATGTAAATTACTGAACATTTGAACATGATCTTTCTGTACAATCTAAAACCTCAGTGCCTTCTACAACCAAACCTTTCAACCTTTCTGCAGGTCCATTTTTTTTTTTTTTAATACTATCACTGCCTGCCTCCTCAGGAATCTGAAAGCTACCTCTTTCTGCCATGTCCAGATCACCTGGGGATATGGTGCTCAGAGCGCAGACAGTATGGGAGGTAAGCATGTGTGATTTTTTTATTTTTTTTTACGCTCCTCAACATTGAAATTGCAACACTAGGAATGAAAAGTGGTGAAGTTCTGGAAATTACAGGAGTGATAGACATGTTCATGGTATGCAATTGATGAAAAAGTTATTAATGCTTGTCTAATGAATGTTCTGCCTAGCCGAATGCATTTAGGCACACAAATCATAAAGATCTCCTTCTGGCAGCTCCCTTTTCAGTTGTTAACCAATGACAACCCAGAAGTGTCTGGTGGGAAACAAGTCCGTAGATGCTGCAGGCCTAAACATGATACCATTTTCATGTTGAAAAAACGCTTCTGGGCAATTCTGGAGGAACCAGTGGTTCCATGTCCAAATCAAAAGGAGTAGGACCAATGTCACATGCCTTTGTGAAGACTTCTTCATGGCCATGCGTATTGGTCAGATTTGAAGAATGGTTCATTCCGTAGATTTCGCAAGCCAAGCCTAAGGCGTCAGGATCTTCTCAATCCATCAGGAGATGTTTGCCTGACATTGTGCTCCAAGCCAGACGGTCAGCTACAGGTGTTACATTAACCTTATGCCGATGTTCTCCAAGGCTATCATGATGCACAGCAAGATGGCAATGGAAGCTGGGATGGAGGTCTAGTCCTGCACATTCATTTTATTTATTTTACTCGCTTGTATAACACCATTAGTTTCCACAGCTCTTTACACACATTATCATCACTGATCCCCATTGGGGCTCACAATCTAGGTTCCCTACCAGTATGTCTTTGGAGTGGGGGAAACCGGATACCCCCAGAGGAAACCCACACAAACACAAGGAGAACATTAAAACTCATTGCAGATTTTGTCCTTGGTCCAGTATAATGGACATATACCAATGTTTCTTTTTTTCTAATCCAATCCTGGTTTTGACAAATATGAAAGAACAAAGGTCCTCCAGACAAGAATTCTATTCTTGTCTGGAGGACCTTTGTTCTTTCATATTTGTCTAAATCACGGTCCTCCGTGTTTAATTATTGGGGCATATTTTTCATGGTTCCAATAGCAGTTACTGCAGTATCACCGATGGCCAGTAGATGTCACTGTGATACCCCCATTTCTCCATAGAGCACTTTATGGCACAGTTATAAAGCATGTTTGTAATAAAAAGAATGGACTCAGAAACTGATGTTTGGACTTTTTTTTTGCCCTTTGCCTTTCTTTTCAAATCCAATGCTCCATAGGTAGCAAACAGTTGTTCCCCATGGGTCAATACAAAGTAGTGCTATTATTATTATTTTTTTATTGTTATTCCATCGTATACAGTTATTAGTTTATGCAAAATCTTTTCACAAATCGAGCAGGGAAGTCTAACGCAATTTAAATGGTGATTGTCATTTCAGCAACTGTTGCATAAATCAATAGTGCAAATAAATATCAGCAACTTTATTATTTATCCTATAGAAATATGATTTTCTCCACCTATGAGCCACTTTCAAACACTCGCCTTCTGCTTTAATCATTTACTGAAAAAACATTCAAATCATTCTAAAGGTACCTTCACACTGAACAACTTTCCAACGAGAACGACAACGATCCGTGACGTTGCAGCATCCTGGATAGCGATATCGTTGTGTTTGACACGCAGCAGCGATCTGGATCCCGCTGTGATATCGTTGGTCGGAGCTAGAAGGCCAGCACCTTATTTTGTCATTAGGTCGGTGTGTATCGTTGTGTTTGACAGCAAAAGCAACGATGCCAGCAATGTTTTACAATGGTAACCAGGGTTACTAAGTGCAGGGCCGCTCTTAGTAACCCGATATTTACCCTGGTTACCAATGTAAAAGTAAAAAAAAAAACCAGTACATACTCACCTTCTGATGTCTGTCACGTCCCCCGGCGTCCGCGCTGCTGCTCAGAGCTTCCTGCACTGAATGTGTCAGTGCCGGCCGTAAAGCCGAGCACAGCGGTGACGTCACCGCTGTGCTCTGCCGGCCCTGACACATTCAGTGAAGGAAGCTCTGAGCAGCAGCGCGGACGCCGGGGGGCGTGACAGACATCAGAAGGTGAGTATGTACTGTTTTTTTTTTAACTTTTACATTGGTAACCAGGGTAAATATCGGGTTACTAAGCGCGGCCCTGCACTTAGTAACCCGATGTTTACCCTGGTTACCCGGGTGCTGCAGGGGGACTTCGGCATCGTTGAAGATAGTTTCAACGATGCCGAAGTCGTTCCCCTGATCGTTGGTCGCTGGAGAGAGCTGTCTGTGTGACAGCTCCCCAGCGACCTAAACAGCGACGCTGCAGCGATCGGCTCGTTGTCTATATCGCTGCAGCGTCACTGAGTGTGACGGTACCTTTAGTCTAAACAAAATTACAACTGCTTACTGAAGTCTATGAGGATGAATAGCTGAGTGAAAAAGGTAGAGAGAGATACACAGACTACCACTGTTGTTTTCTACTAAGTGTTTTATCTCACTCTAGAGATGGATTCACAGCCACATTGTTCAGTACATCTGTAAAATGTCCTCCAACAATCGATGTGCTACACAAAGACATGAGAGCAGGAATCCCACTGTTTCTGTGTGTGTAATGTCTCTGCCCACTAGTTCAGAGACGGCTGATAGAATTACAGAGCCTGCAGAAGGAAAGTGCCTGTGGCCCTGTGTTCACCCTAACCTGCGGCTTAGTGAGTCCACCTCACCAGGAGAGCCTAACAGCATAATTGTGAATGCACTCTGGAGTATATTAAGATTAATATCATTTAAAGGGATTTTTGCCATCTAATTTGGGAGTAGCATGATGTAGGGGCATAGACCCCGATTCCAGCAGTGTCTTACTGGGCTGCTTGTAGTAGTTAACCCCTTCATGACCCAGCCTATTTTGACCTTAATGACCTGGCAGTTTGCAATTCTGACCAGTGGTGTCCCTTTATGAGGTAATAACTCAGGAACACTTCAACGGATCCTAGCAGTTCTGAGATTGTTTTTTCGTGGCATATTGGGCTTCATGTTAGTGGTAAATTTAGGTCGATAATTTTTTGCGTTTATTTGTGAAAAAAATGGAAATTTGGCTAAAATTTGGAAAATTTCGCAATTTTCAAATTTTGAATTTTTAATGTTAAACGAGAGAGTTATGTGACACAAAATAGTTAATAAATAACACTACCCACATGTCTACTTTACATCAGCACAATTTTGGAAACATTTTTTTTTTGCTAGGAAGTTATAAGGGTTAAAATTTGACCAGCGATTTCTCATTTTGGAAACAAAATTTACAAAACCATTTTTTTAGGGACCACCTCACATTTGAAGTCAGTTTGATGGGTCTATATGGCTGAAAATACCCAAAAGTGACACCATTCTATAAACTGCACCCCTCAAGGTGCTCAAAACTACATTCAAGAAGTTTATTAATCCTTCAGGTGCTTCACAGCAGCAGAAGCAACATGGAAGGAAAAAATGAACATTTAACTTTTTAGTCACAAAAATGATATTTTAGCAACAATTTTTTTATTTTCCCAAGGGTAAAAGGAGAAACTGGACCACAAAAGTTATTGTACAATTTGTCCTGAGTACGCCGATACCCCATATGTGGGGGGGAACCACTGTTTGGGCGCACGACAGGGCTCGGAAGGGAAGGAGCGCCATTTGACTTTTTCAATGAAAAATTGGCTCCAATCTTTAGCGGACACCAAGTCGCGCTTGGAGAGCCCCTGTGTGCATAAACATTGGAGCTCCCCCACAAGTGACCCCATTTTGGAAACTAGACCCCCCAAGGAGCTTATCTAGATGCATAGTGAGCACTTTGAACACCCGGGTGCTTCACAAATTGATCCGTAAAAATGAAAAAGTACTTTTTTTTTTCACAAAAAATTTCTTTTAGCCTCAGTTTGTTAATTTCCACATGGGCAATAGGATAAAATGGATCCTAAAATTTATTGGGCAATTTCTTCTGAGTACACTGATACCTCACATGTGGGGGTAAACCACTGTTTGGGCACACGGCAGGGCTCGGAAGGGAAGGAGCGCCATTTGACTTTTTGAATGAAAAATTAGCTCCAGTCGTTAGCGGACACCATATCACGTTTGGAGAGCCCCTGTGTGCCTAAACATTGGAGCTCCCCCACAAGTGACCCCATTTTTGAAACTATACCTCCCATGGAACTAATCTAGATGTGCGGTGAGCACTTTAAACCCCCAAGTGCTTCACAGAAGTTTATAACGCAGAGCCGTGAAAATAAAAAATCATTTTTCTTTCCTCAAAATTTTTTTATTTTCACAAGAGTAACAGGAGAAATTGGACCCCAAAAGTTATTGTCCAGTTTGTCCTGAGAATGCTGATACCCCATATGTGGGGGGAACCACTGTTTGGGCACACGTCGGGGCTCGGAAGGGAAGTAGTGACGTTTTGGAATGCAGACTTTGATGGAATGGTCTGCTGGCGTCACGTTGCATTTGCAGAGCCCCTGATGTGTCTAAACAGTAGAAAACCCCACAAGTGACCCCATTTTTGAAACTAGACCCCCCAAGCAACTTATCTAGATATGTGGTGAGCACTTTGAACCCCCAAGTGCTTCACAGAAGCTTACAACGCAGAGCCGTGAAAATAAAAAATCATTTTTCTTACCTCAAAAATTATGTTTTAGCAAGCAATTTTTTATTTTCGCAAGGGTAACAGGAAAAATTGGACCCCAATAGTTGTTGCCCCGTTTGTCCTGAGTATGCTGGTACCCCATATGTGGGGGTAAACCACTGTTTGGGTGCACGTTGGGGCTCGGAAGGGAGGGAGCACCATTTGACTTTTTGAACGCAAGATTGGCTGGAATCAATGGTGGCACCATGTTGCGTTTGGAGACCCCTGATGTGCCTAAACAGTGGAAACCCCTCAATTCTAATTCCAACACTAACCCCAACACATCCCTAACCCTAATCCCTACTCTAGCATAACCCTAATCACAACCCTAACCCCAACACACCCCTAACCACAACCCTAACCCCAACACACCCCTAACCCTAATCCCAACCCTAACCCTAATCACAACCCTAACCCCAACACACCCCTAACCATAACCCTAACCACAAGCTTAATCTTAACCCTATTTCCAACCCTACCCCTAATTCCAACCCTAGCCCTAATTCCAAACCTAACTCTAATTCCAACCCTAACCCTAAGGCTATGTGCCCACGTTGCGGATTCGTGTGAGATTTTTCCGCACCATTTTTTAAAAATCTGCAGGTAAAAGGCACTTCGTTTTACCTGCGGATTTACCGCTGATTTCCAGTGTTTTTTGTGCGGATTTCACCTGCGGATTCCTATTGAGGAACAGGTGTAAAACGCTGCGGAATCCGCACAAAGAATTGACATGCTGCCGCAAATACAACGCAGCGTTTCTGCGTGGTATTTTCTGCGTGGTATTTTCCGCACCATGTGCACAGCGGATTTGGTTTTCCATAGGTTTACATGGTACTGTAAACCTGATGGAAAACTGCTACGAATCCGCAGCGGCCACTCCGCTGCGGATCCGCAGCCAAATCCGCATCGTGTGCACAAAGCCTAATTCTAACCCCAACCCTAGCCCTAACCCTAACCCTAGTGGAAAAATAAAAGTAAATACATTGTCTTTATTTTATTATTGTCCCTACCTATGGGGGTGTTAAAGGGGGGGGTCATTTACTATTCTTTTTAGTTTTATCACAGTGATCAAAATGTACCTGGAATGAATCTGCCGGCCGGCAGATTCGGTGGGGGCACTGCGCATGCGCCCGCCATTTTGGAAGATGGTGGCACCCATGGACAAGACAGACGGACACCGGGAGGCTCGGTAAGTATGAGGGGGTGGGATCGGAGCACGGGGTGGATCGGAGCATGGGGGGAGCGGACAGGAGAACGGAGGGAGAGGACAGGACGGAGGACTGGGGAGGAGATCGGTGGTGGCGGCGGGGGCAGATCAGGGATTCCAGCCATGGCCATTGATATTGCTGCATCGGCCATAGCTGGATTGTAATATTTCACCACTTTTCATAGGTGAAATATTACAAATTGCTCTGATTGGCTGTTTCACTTTCAACAGCCAATCAAAGCAATCGTAGCCACGGGGGGGGGGGGGGGGGGGCGAAGCCACCCCCCCTGGGCTGAAGTGCCACTCCCCCTGTCCCTGTAGGTCGGGTGAAATTGGAGTTAACCCTTTCACTCGACCTGCAGGGACGTGATCATTCTGTGACACAGCATATGCGTCACAGGTCGGATTGGCACCGACTTTCATGACGCATACGCTGTGTCACAGGATGGGAAGGGGTTAAAATAAAACAAGTGTATTGTATGAGACTATCACTAGAGGACAAGTTATCTTGTACCATGTAGTCCTGCTGCTCTCTATTACTGCACCCTCAGTACTGATTAGAAGTAGGGATGGGCAGACCGCTGGAAGTTTGGGTTCTGGTACCAGAACAGTACCTAAACTTCCACCAGAACCCAAACCCCATTGAAAATAATGTCTCTTGCTCTCTTTTGCCTTCTCTTTCTGTCTCTCTTTTTCTCTTTCCACGGACTTACCCTGAACACTGCATCAGATTTCAGCGGAAAGTCTGTGTCCGGCATTCAGGACCGAACACCTACTGTCCGGTATGAACGCCAGAAAAGGTCAGAGAGACTCGGCGCCTGCGCACTGCAGTACTTTGCTCTGCCCTCAACAGGGCAAAGTACGCCTGTGCCGGAGCCGCAGCCTGAAGACAATAAGAGGACGTCATCGTAAGAAGATGGGAGGCCCCGGACCGGATCGCGACGCCCATCGGATCAGAACAGAACCAGGACCGCCCCTGGGTGAGTATAATCTAACCTCTTTTTCTCATCTTTCAAGATACATCGGGGGCTTATCTAAGCATTACAGAATGCTGTAGATAAGCCCCTGATGCTGGTGGGCTTAGCTCACCTTCGATTTTGGGGGTGACAGGTTCCCTTTAAGAGAAAAATTTACTTAAAAGAATTGGAACAAGAATAAAAAGAAACAAAAAGAAACCTTCAATAATTATGCGTGCCATAGTGTAAAAAAAATAAATAATGTTGGCAGTTCTGCACTTTAGAATGAGGGTCCATCAGTTCCTTCCATTTTTATTATATTAGTCCATTTTATTGCCATTAATTTTCTACATTGTTGGTTGAGGTTTTTAACCTGAAATCTACTGTAAGCAGCTTTGGCTGTTAAATCGACCCTCATGCTTTGCACTGCAGTTCTGCTTTATTACTCAATTGTTATGTTTAACCCATTAACTCACAATCATGTACAGGTATGTTATTACCGGAGTTAGAGTACAGCGTGGTTCCAGGAACTAACCTGCATCTGATGCTGGCTACGTTGCATAGTGTGTATCTGACTAATATCCGCGGCAATAACTGAGCTAAGATCGCTGCTATTAATCATTTAAACACTGATAGCGGCGTTTGAATGGAAAGCAAACCAATGCTTGAGCACACTGATTTCCATCTCCCCTCCAAGACTGGAAGATCGCAATTTTTACTATATACTGCAATACTGTAGTACATACTATAAGCAATCAAATGATCGCAGGTTTAAGTCCCCTAAGGGGACTAAAAAAAATAAAGTAAAAAAAAAATAAAATATATATATATATATATATATATATATATATATATATATATATATATATATATATATATATATAAATAGAAAAATATAAGCATTCAAAAAACACACTTTTTCCCAAACTAAAAATACATAAACAATTTTTAAATCTATTTGGCATCATTTTGCCGGTAAAATCCTGGCCTATCAAAATATAAAATTAATTAACCTGATTGTTAAACCCTGTAATAAGGGGGAAAAAAATCAAAATGACAATTGTGATTATTTTTTTTATTTTTTTTTGATCCTCATTCCTCCCTAAAAAAAAAAAACATTAAAAACTGAGGAAAAAATCATATCCACCCCAAATTGGTATATATTTAAAACCTGCTACTCGCTATGCAAAACAAAGAGCTCACACTCCACCCCAGCATTAAAAAAATTAAAATATTATAGGTCTCGGAAACTGTGAGTTTGGTATTATCGTCATTATACTGACCTGGAAAATGAAACATTTGAGTCATTTTCCATATAGAATGAACGCCGTGAAAACAATTTCCAAAATAGAAAGATGGAATTACATATTTTTCACTATTTCACCGTATTTTCCCAGTACATTATGCGATAAAACGAATGGTGTCGTTCAAGGAATACATTTTTTCCAAAAATCAAACCTTTATGTCTGCGAAAAATAAAACGTTATGGCTCTTTAAAGAAGGTGAAGAAAAAAATGTGCTAAAATGAAAAATAGCGTGGTCCTTAAGGGGTTAAGCTCATGCCAAAGAACGACCACTTGAAGGAGCAAATGGAAGCTTTTACCAGGTCATTAAAAATAAAAATCTAGAAAATCTAGAACATTTGTAAGTGCACACAGCCCACAGCCACGCTATATTGTAGAGGGCTTGTTTGAGGGATGAGTTGTATTTTTCGGTGGCTCCATTTGAGGTGCATATGACTTACATAACTTATAGAAAGCAAGGTATTTGGCATTGTACACATATAAATTATGAAGCAAAAAAAGAAGAGAAGCCAGCACTGCTGAAGGTCAAAACGCAATATCTAAAGTGCACATGCACATAATAAGTTCTGACTGTATTTCAAATATGAGATATTTAGCAAATAATTGATCAATTCTTTGAGCTACCCCGCCACTTCACGGCAATCTCATAATGGGGCAGTCCTAACTCTACGTTTTTTATTTACATTGTGCCATTACGGCCTCCTAAATGTATAGAGAGTGAGAAAAAAAAAAAAAAAGGACAGACCACATTACATAACATTACATGACTAACTGTACCTGGAGCATTGACAGAATCACTCCCTTAGTGCCAGGAAAGCGAGCGCGGATAAAGGCCGATCAGGTCCTGTGCGGACATATCAGATCTGGCCTCCACACTGCCAAACCAACACCAAAGTTAAAGGATGAAACTGGCTGAGGCACAGCTGCCTAATTAACTAGAGCCTGAGGCAGGGCAGGGCTGCTGTGTGTGTGTGCACAGCAGCCTATCAATCATAGTGAACCCAGACAGAATGGCGCATATGACCCAGCGTGCGCGGCAACAGTGGTGGTCAGCCACATACCAATACAGAAGCAAAAAAAGAAGAGAAGCCAGCACTGCTGAAGGTCAAAACGCAATATCTAAAGTGCACATGCACATAATAAGTTCTGACTGTATTTCAAATATGAGATATTTAGGAGGCCGTAATGGCACAATGTAAATAAAAAACGTAGAGTTAGGACTGCCCCATTATGAGATTGCCGTGAAGTGGCGGGGTAGCTCAAAGAATTGATCAATTATTTGCTAAATATCTCATATTTGAAATACAGTCAGAATTTATGTGCATGTGCACTTTAGATATTGCGTTTTGACCTTCAGCAGTGCTGGCTTCTCCCCTCTTTTTGCTTCTGTATTGGTATGTGGCTGACCACCACTGTTGCCGCGCACGCTGGGTCATATGCGCCATTCTGTCTGGGTTCACTATGATTGATAGGCTGCTGTGCACACACACACAGCAGCCCTGCCCTGCCTCAGGCTCTAGTTAGGCAGCTGTGCCTCAGCCAGTTTCATCCTTTAACTTTGGTGTTGGTTTGGCAGTGTGGAGGCCAGATCTGATATGTCTGCACAGGACCTGATCGGCCTCTATCCGCGCTCGCCTTCCTGGCACTAAGGGAGTGATTCTGTCAATGCTCCAGGTACAGTTTGTCATGTAATGTTATTTAATGTGGTCTGTCCTTTTTTTTTTCTCACTCTCTATACATTTAGGAGGCCGTAATGGCACAATGTAAATAAAAAACGTAGAGTTAGGACTGCCCCATTATGAGATTGCCGTGAAGTGGCGGGGTAGCTCAAAGAATTGATCAATTATTTGCTAAATATCTCATATTTGAAATACAGTCAGAATTTATGTGCATGTGCACTTTAGATATTGCGTTTTGACCTTCAGCAGTGCTGGCTTCTCCCCTCTTTTTGCTCATATAAATTATGCACTGGTTTATTCCATGGGTTGGTACCATTAGCAATACCAATTAAGTCTATTTTTATGTTTTACCACTTTTGTACAATAGTATACAAAAAATAGTTATTGTGTCAATTGCAGGGATACCAAATATATATTTTTTATTTGTTTATTACACATGAGGGATTCATAAAGCCTGCATTTTGTACTTCAGTCTCGATGCAGACTCCATTGGAGTAAGAGACTAAGGCCAGGGTCACACTTGCGAGTAATGCGAGAAACGCACGCATCAATACCCGGCACTGCCGCCGGTACTTGGGACCGGAGTGTGCAGCTGCATGTATTTCTATGTAGCTGAATGCTCCGGTCCCGAGTGCCGGCGGCAGTGCCGGGTATTGATGCGAGAGACTCGTGTGAGGTTCTCGCAAGTGTGACCCCGGACTAAGGCTGGAGTCACACAAACAAATGTTCTCTCATTCTAAAGAATCGGGTAAATTATACAAATGACACTCTAATCAGAGTGTGATCCGATTCTCTCGGATGAGGAGAAGATGGAGAAAAAAATGTCTCCATGTTCATCATTTTGTCAGTTCATGGAAATCGAACATCCAATTGCAGTCCGATGTTTTCCACAAACTCATTGACGTTCATGGCCAAGTGTGATTCGAATATCTGATCAAACGCAGTCATGCTGTGATTTTTTTTCCTCAGACAGACCCTGTTCAAGGAAAACATTGGACATATGTAGAGTAACATGGGGACAAGAGCGATCTGTTAAAACAACTGATAGCACTCGTTCGATTATGGTCGTCTGCATGAGTGTAAAGTACATTTCTGCTATAAGTCATGCTACTTTTATGGCGTAAAGTTTAATGAAATTGCTGGGTCTCCTTCTGATTAGCTGTTGGAACTTTTTTTAAAAAAACATTTGCAACAGTTTCACACCAGTTTTACCAATGATGAACCATCAAATTGAAAGGTTCAGAGGTCCCAGAGTGGACTAAAGCAACATGGAATTGCACTTTCAGGCCGAGGCAACTTTAGCCCCTACACACGTTGCTTGGCCAAAGAGCACATCTGTTATTTTATATAGAGTGAATGTACAAGATGCCTCAGTCAGCACCCATGACCCATGTCACAACCCATTGCATCACGACCACGCTCTTTTTCAATATGATCTTCACCCTCTCATTGTGTGATGTGACCGAAGTCATGTGTATTCCTCTATGTAAACTTTGACGTTTTGCTAGTGTCAGCACCATAAAAGTTCTAAGCTCCTAGGTTCCCCTTTGCAGTTGCTGCCAAAAACAGTACTTTATCATTTACCTTTATGTCTTTTCAGAGGATGTGGAGCTCTCTTTTAGAAAAAAACGCAGCACTGGCTGCTATAAAGAATACTCAAGAACTAAATCAGCACAGAATTTGGACATGGGTACAACTTCATGAACTTGGATTAAACTAAGGAAAACTTCAAACGATGAAGGCTATAATACTTTACATTTTTCTATACACGCAGAAGGTTTAATACGCTCCCATTTTAATAGTAATTGCACTCTTTGCATAAATCAGTCATACACGTGAATATAAGAAACAATATATTTTATGAGAGAAATGTGCTTCTTTTCTCTACTTGTCATTTTTTTGTCTCCTGTACTGATCATTTACTATCAAAAACTGCTCAAATCTGTCAACAAATCTGTCTGCACTGTACAGTGGAAAGGGGAGAAGCTGGAGGGATAAAAAAGGCAGGGCACAGAGAAAATGCTTTGGAAAAAACTGCTAAAACTACAGCATACGAGTCACTGTGCTTGTTCACATGTTGTGTTTTTCCTTGGCAAGAAATAAAGTATTTTATAGTGCCAGCAAAGTGAATGAGATTTCTGAAAATCTAATGTACATGCTGCTTATTTTTATCCTCGCAGATTTGAACCTTAAAAACATTTTTTTAACTCAAATGTTCTTTTCCAAAGGTTTTAGCAGTGTCTAAATTATTGTTGAAGCAAATAAAAAACGGAAGTAAAGACGCATCAAAAGTGTGAAAATTTTACCCAGTCTTTTTCCTGCCAAAATTCTAGTTTTTCTAAACGTGTGCACACACTCATTTATTGAGCAGAAACAATCTATTCTGAAAGGGCAGTTGCTCTTTGACTTCAGTATGTGAAAGTTTACCTGATGCTTTCAGGGGAGATACTAATAAAAAATTGATGAAATATTTATTTATATAATTACTTTTTGTAATTATATTTGTTATCTATTACTCGGGTTTAAATTATATTAGTATAACATCGTATGTAACCTGTTCTTATTTCACGAGAACCTGGCGACTATTCTTACAAATCTCGGCTGTTGGCACCGTCATTGTTTGTTTACAAACAAGTTAGTGAGATATCTTTTTTTTTTGTTCCGAAAAGAAACATAAAAAAGCTGGCTTATCCAAACTACAATGGTGCCAGCACTACCCAAAGGGCATACCATTCACAGCTGGATGCCAGCGGCAGTAGCAGGATTGCTACAACTGAGACAGACCTGCCATATAAGCCCTTTCAGTCATTACAAGTTACTGAGACTATTTCCATGTGAAATTATGGGATAGGAAGAGCCAAATTGTGTCTCTGGATTGTTTTATAAAGGGAATTACGGAACATTTTGCCTATAATCCAAAGAATCTGTAAAACACAGATTTTACACTTCTACTAACCAAGTAGATGCATTTAGGAGATTTAACCAAAGTCTTAAAGACTAAAGAATAATTGTCATGAGGAATTGAACTTCTTTTTGTTTTGAACGGTGAGTCCTTTTAGCCCAACCCTACATATACAGTTGAAACCAGAAGTTTACATACACTATATAAAAACACATATGCATGTTTTTCTCAATATCTGACATGAAATCAGAATAAACCTTTCCCGTTTTAGGTCAATTAGGATTACCATAATCTACTATATAATTGTCTAAGGGTCACTTCCGTCTTTCTGTCTGTCCTTCTGTCTGTCACGGATATTCATTGGTCGCAGCCTCTGTCTGTCATGGAATCCAAGTCGCTGATTGGTCGTGGCAAAACGCCCACGACCATTGCCACGACCAATCAGCGACGCGCACAGTCCGGAGGAAAATGGCCGCTCCTTACTCCCCGCACTCAGTGCCTGGCGCCCGCATACTCCCCTCCGGTCACCGCTGACACAGGGTTAATGCCGGCGGTAACGGACCGCGTTATGCCGCGGGTAACGCACTCCATAACAGCTGCTATTAACCCTGTGTGTCCCCAATTTTTTTCTATTGATGCTGCCTATGCAGTAAAAAAATGTAATGTTAAAAATAATTAAAAAACAAAAAACCTGCTATACTCACCCTCCGTAGTCCGCCGAGCCGGCCGCCATCTTCTGTTCCCGGCGATGCATTGCAAAATTACCCAGAAGACTTAGCGGTCGGCGCGAGCAGCTCGGCGGAGCTTCGGTGGATCCCAAGCGTCGGTAACCGCTTCCTGGATCCAGGCGCCAACGGAAGGTGAGTATATAACTATTTTTTATTTTAATTCTTTTTTTTTTAATAGGGATATCATGCCCACATTGCTATATACGTGGGCTGTGCAAAATATATGTGGGCTGCGCAATATATAACGTGGGCTGCGCAATATACTATGTGGGCTGCGCAATATACAACGTGGGCTGCGCAATATACTACGTGGGCTGCGCAATGTACAACGTGGGCTGCGCAATATACTACGTGGGCTGCGCAATATACTACGTGGGCTGCGCAATGTACAACGTGGGCTGCGCAATATACTACGTGAGCTGCGCAATATACTACGTGGGCTGCGCAATGTACAGCGTGGGCTGCGCAATGTACTGCGTGGGCTGCGCAATGTACTGCGTGGGCTGCGCAATGTACAACGTGGGCTGCGCAATGTACAACGTGGGCTGCGCAATGTACAAAGTGGGCTGCGCAATGTACAAAGTGGGCTGCGCAATGTACAGCGTGGGCTGAGCAATGTACTGCGTTGGCTGCGCAATGTACTGAGTTGGCTGCGCAATATACTACGTGGGCTGTGCTATACACTACGCATACATATTCTAGAATACCCGATGCGTTAGAGTCGGGCCACCATCTAGTTTTTAATATTTGCTAAATGCCAGAATAATGAGAGAGAGGGAGAATGATTGAAGGCAATTTTATTACTTACTGCAAAGTCAAAAGTTTACATACACTAAGATTACTATGCCTTTAAACAATTCTGGACTGCACGTATGATGATGTCATGTGTTTGGAAGCTTCTGACAGGTTTTTTGGCAACATCTGAGTTAATTAGACAAGCGTCTGTGGATGTATTTTTAATATACACCTGAAAAACACTGCCTCTTTGTGTAGCATCATGGGAAAGTCTAATAAAGAAATCAGCCAAGGTATCAGGAAGGGAATTGTGGACTTGCACAAGTCTGGCTCATCCTTGGGTACAATTTCGAGATCCCTGGAGGTGCCTTGTTCATTATTATTATCTTTATTTTTAAATAGTGCTAACATATTCCGCAGCACTTTACAGGTTGCAGACATTATCATCGCTGTCCCCGTTGGGGCTCACAATCTAAATTCCCTATCAGTATGTCTTTGGAATGTGGGAGGAAACCGGAGGAAACCCACGCAAACACGGAGAGAACATACAAACTCTTTGCAGATGTTGTCCTTGGTGGGGTTTGAACCCAGGACTCCAGCACTGCAAGGCTGCTGTGCTAACCACTGCACCACCATGCTGCCCTGTTCATCTGTACAAACAATTATACTCAAGTACAAAAAAGATGGGAATGTCCAGTCATCATACCGCTCAGGAAGGTGACGGATTCTGTGTCCCAGAGATGAACATGCTTTTGTCCGACATGTGCATATCAACCCAAGGACAAAAGCAAAAGACCTTCTGAAGATGATGGCAGAAGCAGGTAAGATTGTGTCAACATCCACAGTGAAATGAGTACTGTATCAATATGGGCTGAAAGGCCACTCTGCCAGGAAGAAGCCAATACTCCAAAAGAAACTAAAAAGCCAGATTAATGTTTGCAAATGCACACAAGACCTTATGTCACGATTCCTCTGCTCAGAGTGTCTGGGACTCAGTGATGAACATCTCTAGCATCCTATCCTGTGCTGGGGCGTGCTGAGCTGTCAGTGCTTTGATAGACAGCTTGGTTGACCTATCTGACTGGGTGGTGCAGAAATCTCCACAGGTGCTCCCTGTTCTTGGTAATTGCCCTGCTGTTGTGAATTTGGTTTTTGGGCTCCCCCGGTGGTCGCTGGTGGTACTGGACTTGTGTGCTTCACTTTCTCTGTTCACCTGTTTCCATCAGGATGTGGGAGTATCCTATTTAGCCTTGCTGCTCAGTTATTCTAGTGCCGGCCATCAATGTAACCAGAGCCTTTCTGTTGCATGTTCCTGCTTCTAGACTACTATCAGCTAAGTTGGACTCTTAGTCCTAAGTTTGTTTGCATTTTTGTTCCAGTTCACAGTTGTTATGTTTCTGTAGCTGGAAGCTCTTGTGGGCCGAAATTACCACTCCGGTGTCATGAGTTGACACATGAGTCTTAAAGTAATTTCTGGATGGTATTTTAATAGGGTTTTCAGCTGACCGTGAAGTTCCCTATTGTATCTTCTTACTATCTAGTAAGCGGACCTCGCTTTGCTGAACCTACCTTCATACTGCGTATGTCTTTTCCTCTGATCTCACCGTCAATATATGTGGGGGGCTTCTGTCTCCTTTTTGGGGGAATTTCCCTAGAGGTAAGCCAGGTCTGTTTTTTCCTCTATTAGGGTTAGTTAGTTCTCCGGCTGGCGCTGGGCGTCTAGGGATAAAACGTAGGTACGTCACCCGGCCACTGTTAGTTGTGTGGTAGGTTTAGCTCACGGTCAGCTCGAGATTCCATCACCCAAGAGCTAGTCTGTTATTTAAGTTCTCTGACGTTCCCTTGCCATTGGGAACCATGACAGTATGGCCGGACAAGGGTTAAAACTGTTGGCAGAAGAAAGGAGAGAAAAAGAAGTCTGCAGATTTTTTTTTTTTTCTTCTTCTGAGCTTGCTCTATAGTTGACTCAGTTGCATTTCTGCTCTAATTGCAGCCTTTGCCTCTCTCTCTCCTTCTAATCCTTGAATGGCTCTGATCTCACCTGATTAAAATGGATCCTCAGAGTTTGGCTACAGGTTTGAATAATCTTGCTACGAAGGTTCAAAATTTACAGGATTTTGTTATTCATGCTCCTATATCTGAACCTAGAATTCCTATACCAGAATTTTTCTCCGGGGATAGATCTCGTTTCCTGAATTTCAAATATAATTGTAAATTATTTCTTTCCCTGAGATCTCGCTCCGCTGGAGATCCCGCACAGCAGGTTAGGATAGTAATTTCCTTGCTGCGGGGTGACCCTCAAGACTGGGCATTTGCATTGGCACCCGGGGATCCTGCGTTGCTCAATGTGGATGCGTTTTTTCTGGCTTTGGGGTTGCTTTATGAGGAACCTAATTTAGAGATTCAGGCTGAAAAAACCTTGATGGCCCTATCTCAAGGGCAAGATGAAGCTGAAATATACTGCCAAAAATTTCGTAAATGGTCTGTGCTTACTCAGTGGAATGAGTGCGCCCTGGCGGCGAATTTCAGAGAGGGTCTCTCTGATGCCATTAAAGATGTTATGGTGGGGTTCCCTGCACCTACAGGTCTGAATGAGTCCATGACAATGGCTATTCAGATTGATCGGCGTTTGCGGGAGCGCAAACCTGTGCACCATTTGGCGGTGTCTTCTGAGAAGGCTCCAGAAAATATGCAATGTGATAGAATTCTGTCCAGAAGCGAACGGCAGAATTTTAGGCGAAAAAATGGGTTGTGCTTCTATTGTGGTGATTCAACTCATGTTATATCAGCATGCTCTAAACGTACAAAAAAGGTTGATAAGTCTATTTCAATTGGCACTTTACAGTCTAAGTTTATTTTGTCTGTGACCTTGATTTGTTCATTATCGTCAATTACCGCGGATGCCTATGTCGACTCTGGCGCCGCTTTGAGTCTCATGGATTGGTCCTTTGCCAGGCGCTGTGGGTTTGATCTAGAGCCTCTGGAAGTTCCTATACCTCTGAAGGGTATTGACTCTACACCATTGGCTAGTAATAAACCACAATACTGGACACAAGTGACTATGCGTATGAATCCAGACCATCAGGAGACGATTCGCTTCCTTGTGTTGTACAATCTACATGATGTTTTGGTGCTCGGATTGCCATGGTTACAATCTCATAACCCAGTTCTTGACTGGAAAGCAATGTCTGTGTTAAGCTGGGGATGTCAGGGGGCTCATGGGGACGTACCTTTGGTTTCCATTTCGTCATCTATTCCCTCTGAGATTCCGGAATTTTTATCTGATTATCGTGATGTTTTTGAGGAGCCTAAGCTTGGTTCACTACCTCCTCACAGAGATTGCGATTGTACCATAGATCTGATTCCGGGCAGTAAATTTCCAAAGGGTCGTTTATTTAATCTATCTGTACCTGAACATGCTGCTATGCGAGAATATATTAAGGAGTCCCTGGAAAAGGGACATATTCATCCTTCTTCATCTCCCTTAGGAGCCGGTTTTTTCTTTGTATCTAAAAAAGATGGCTCTTTGAGGCCGTGTATTGATTATCGACTCTTGAATAAAATTACAGTCAGATATCAGTATCCTCTGCCACTGCTGACTGATTTGTTTGCTCGAATAAAAGGGGCTAAGTGGTTCTCTAAGATTGATCTCCGTGGGGCGTATAATTTGGTGCGAATTAAGCAGGGGGATGAGTGGAAAACCGCATTTAATACGCCCGAGGGCCATTTTGAGTATTTAGTAATGCCTTTTGGTCTTTCAAATGCCCCTTCAGTCTTTCAGTCCTTTATGCATGACATTTTCCGGGAATATTTGGATAAATTCATGATCGTGTATCTGGATGATGTTTTGATTTTTTCGGATGACTGGGATTCTCATGTCCAACAGGTCAGGAGGGTTTTTCAGGTTTTGCGGGCTAATTCCTTGTGTGTGAATGGTTCTAAGTGTATTTTTGGGGTTCAAAAGATTTCTTTTTTGGGGTACATTTTTTCCCCCTCTTCCATTGAGATGGATCCTGTCAAGGTTCGGGCTATTTGTGATTGGACGCAACCTTCTTCGCTTAAGAGCCTTCAGAAATTTTTGGACTTTGCTAATTTTTATCGTCGATTTATAACTGGTTTTTCTGATGTTGCTAAACCTTTGACTGATTTGACCAAAAAGGGTGCTGATGTTGCTGATTGGTCCCCTGCTGCTGTGGAGGGCTTTCGGGAGCTTAAGCGCCGCTTTTCTTCCGCCCCTGTGTTGCGTCAGCCTGATGTTACTCTTCCTTTTCAGGTTGAGGTCAATGCTTCCGAGATCGGAGCTGGGGCGGTCTTGTCGCAGAAAAGTTCCGATTGCTCCGTGATGAGACCTTGTGCGTTCTTTTCTCGAAAATTTTCGCCCGCCGAGCGAAATTATGATATTGGTAATCGGGAGCTTTTGGCTATGAAGTGGGCTTTTGAGGAGTGGCGTCATTGGCTTGAGGGGGCTAGACATCAGGTGGTGGTATTGACCGATCACAAGAATTTGATTTATCTTGAGTCTGCCAGGCGCCTGAATCCTAGACAGGCGCGCTGGTCGTTGTTTTTCTCTCGGTTTAATTTTGTGGTCTCATACTTACCAGGTTCTAAAAATGTGAAGGCGGATGCCCTTTCTAGGAGTTTTGAGCCTGATTTCCCTGGTGATTCTGAACCTACAGGTATCCTTAAGGATGGGGTGATATTATCTGCTGTTTCCCCAGACCTGCGACGGGCTTTGCAGGAGTTTCAGGCGGATAGACCTGATCGTTGCCCGCCTGGTAGACTGTTTGTTCCTGATGATTGGACCAGTAGAGTCATCTCGGAGGTTCATTCTTCTGCGTTGGCAGGTCATCCCGGGATCTTTGGTACCAGGGATTTGGTGGCTAGGTCCTTCTGGTGGCCTTCTCTGTCTCGAGATGTACGAGTTTTTGTGCAGTCTTGTGATGTTTGTGCTCGGGCCAAACCTTGTTGTTCTCGGGCTAGCGGATTGTTGTTATCTTTGCCTATTCCAAAGAGGCCTTGGACTCACATCTCTATGGATTTTATTTCTGACCTCCCTGTTTCTCAGAAAATGTCTGTCATCTGGGTAGTGTGTGACCGTTTTTCAAAGATGGTTCATTTGGTGCCCTTGCCTAAGTTGCCGTCCTCTTCCGAGTTGGTTCCTCTGTTTTTTCAAAATGTGGTTCGCTTGCATGGTATTCCGGAGAATATCGTTTCTGACAGGGGGACCCAGTTTGTGTCTAGATTTTGGCGGGCGTTCTGTGCTAGGATGGGCATTGATTTGTCTTTTTCGTCTGCGTTCCATCCTCAGACTAATGGCCAGACTGAACGAACTAATCAGACCTTGGAGACTTATTTGAGGTGTTTTGTGTCTGCGGATCAGGATGACTGGGTTGCCTTTTTGCCGTTGGCGGAGTTTGCCCTCAATAATCGGGCTAGTTCTGCCACTTTGGTTTCTCCTTTCTTTTGCAATTCGGGGTTTCATCCTCGCTTTTCTTCTGGTCAGGTGGAGTCTTCGGATTGTCCTGGAGTGGATACTGTGGTGGATAGGTTGCATCGGATTTGGGGACAGGTGGTGGACAATTTGGAGTTGTCCCAGGAGAAGACTCGGCATTTTGCTAACCGCCGTCGTCGTGTTGGTCCTCGTCTTCGTGTTGGGGACTTGGTGTGGTTGTCTTCTCGTTTTGTCCCTATGAGGGTTTCTTCTCCTAAGTTTAAGCCTCGGTTCATCGGCCCGTATAAGATTTTGGAGATTCTTAACCCTGTGTCCTTTCGATTGGACCTCAAAGCATCTTTTTCTATCCATAATGTCTTCCATCGGTCATTATTGCGCAGGTATGAGGTACCGGTTGTGCCTTCCGTTGAGCCTCCCGCTCCGGTGTTGGTTGAGGGTGAATTGGAGTACGTTGTGGAGAAGATCTTGGACTCCCGTGTTTCCAGACGGAAACTTCAGTATCTGGTCAAGTGGAAGGGCTACGGTCAGGAGGATAATTCTTGGGTGACAGCCTCTGATGTTCATGCCTCTGATTTGGCCCGTGCCTTTCATAGGGCTCTGTTATGACCCCAATGGCGAGGGTCTCAGAGGAACGTGGAAGTCTGCAGAATACAAAAATCCAGCTCCTAGGGCAGTGGTAACTGGGTTGACCATATATCTACTCCTAACGCCAACACTAGAAGTAGCCGGGGATCATTCCTACGTTGATTCTAGATGACACGCGCCAGCCGGAGAATCTAGCTACCCCTAGTAGAGGAAAACAAAGACCTTTCTTGCCTCCAGAGAAGGGGACCCCAAAGCTGGATAGAAGCCCCCCACAAATAATGACGGTGAGGTAAGAGGAAATGACAAACACAGAAATGAACCAGGTTTAGCACAGAGAGGCCCGCTTACTGATAGCAGAATAAAGAAAGGTAACTTATATGGTCAACAAAAACCCTATCAAAATCCACACTGGAAATTCAAGAACCCCCGAACCGTCTAACGGTCCGGGGGGAGAACACCAGCCCCCTAGAGCTTTCAGCAAAGGTCAGGATATAGATTTGGAACAAGCTGGACAAAAATACAAAACCAAAACAAATAGCAAAAAGCAAAAGGCAGACTTAGCTGATATAACTGGAACCAGGATCAGTAGACAAGAGCACAGCAGACTAGCTCTGATAACTACGTTGCCAGGCATAGAACTGAAGGTCCAGGGAGCTTATATAGCAACACCCCTAACTAACGACCCAGGTGCGGATAAAAGGAATGACAGAAAAACCAGAGTCAAAAAACTAGTAACCACTAGAGGGAGCAAAAAGCAAATTCACAACAGTACCCCCCCCCCTTAGTGAGGGGTCACCGAACCCTCACCACGACCACCAGGGCGATCAGGATGAGCGGCATGAAAGGCACGAACTAAATCGGCCGCATGAACATCAGAGGCGACCACCCAGGAATTATCTTCCTGACCATAGCCCTTCCACTTGACCAGGTACTGAAGCCTCCGCCTGGAGAGGCGAGAATCCAAGATCTTCTCCACCACGTACTCCAACTCGCCCTCAACCAACACCGGAGCAGGAGGCTCAGCAGAAGGAACTACAGGCACAATGTACCGCCGCAACAAGGACCTATGAAATACATTGTGAATAGCAAACGACACAGGAAGATCCAGACGAAAAGATACAGGATTAAGGATTTCCAATATCTTGTAAGGCCCAATAAAACGAGGTTTAAATTTGGGAGAGGAGACCTTCATAGGAACAAAGCGGGAAGAAAGCCACACCAAATCCCCAACGCGTAGTCGGGGACCCACACCGCGGCGGCGGTTGGCAAAGCGCTGAGCCTTCTCCTGTGACAACTTCAAGTTGTCCACCACATGATTCCAGATCTGCTGCAACCTATCCACCACACGATGCTTAGCACCCTCGAGCCAATGACGCCACTCCTCAAATGCCCATTTCATGGCCAACAACTCCCGATTGCCCACATCATAATTTCGCTCGGCAGGCGAAAACTTCCTAGAGAAAAAGGCACAAGGTTTCATAACAGAGCAACCAGGGCCTCTCTGCGACAAAACGGCCCCTGCCCCAATCTCCGAAGCATCCACCTCAACCTGAAAGGGAAGTGAGACGTCAGGCTGGCACAAAACAGGCGCCGAAGTAAACCGGCGTTTCAACTCCTGGAAAGCCTCCACGGCAGCAGGAGCCCAGTTAGCTACATCGGAGCCCTTCTTGGTCATATCCGTCAAAGGTTTCACAATGCTAGAAAAATTAGCGATAAAACGACGGTAGAAGTTAGCGAAGCCCAAGAACTTCTGAAGACTCTTAACTGACGAGGGCTGAGTCCAATCAAGAATAGCTCGGACCTTGACTGGGTCCATCTCCACAGCAGAAGGGGAAAAAATGAACCCCAAAAAGGGAACCTTCTGTACACCAAAGAGACACTTAGAGCCCTTGACAAACAAAGAATTTTCACGCAAAATTTTAAAGACCAACCTGACCTGCTCCACATGCGAATCCCAATTATCAGAAAAAACCAAAATATCATCCAGATAAACAATCAAAAATTTATCCAGATACTTCCGGAAAATGTCATGCATAAAGGACTGAAAAACTGAAGGCGCATTGGAGAGCCCAAAAGGCATCACCAAGTACTCAAAATGACCTTCGGGCGTATTGAATGCGGTTTTCCATTCATCACCTTGCTTAATGCGCACAAGGTTGTACGCACCACGAAGGTCTATCTTGGTGAACCACTTGGCACCCTTAATCCGGGCAAACAAGTCAGACAACAGCGGTAAAGGATACTGAAATTTGACAGTGATCTTATTTAAAAGCCGATAATCAATACAAGGTCTCAAAGATCCGTCCTTTTTTGCCACAAAAAAGAATCCCGCACCAAGAGGGGAAGAAGACGGACGAATATGTCCTTTTTCCAGAGACTCCTTGATATATGAACGCATAGCGGTATGTTCAGGTACCGACAGATTAAACAGTCTTCCCTTAGGAAATTTACTGCCTGGGATCAAATCTATAGCACAGTCACAGTCCCTATGAGGAGGCAGTGCACTGGACTCAGACTCACTGAAAACATCCTGATAATCAGACAAATACTCCGGAACTTCCGAAGGCGTAGAAGAAGCAATAGACACAGGCAGGGAATCCTCATGAATACCACGACAGCCCCAACTTGAGACTGACATAGCCTTCCAGTCCAGGACTGGATTATGGGTCTGTAACCATGGCAGCCCTAAAACGACCAAATCATGCATTTTATGTAAAACCAGGAAACGTATCACCTCGCGGTGTTCAGGAGTCATGCACATGGTAACCTGAGTCCAATACTGCGGTTTATTTGCTGCCAATGGTGTAGCATCAATACCCCTAAGAGGAATAGGATTTTCTAATGGTTCAAGAGTAAATCCACAGCGCTTAGCAAATGAGAGATCCATGAGACTCAGGGCAGCACCTGAATCTACAAACGCCATGACAGGATAAGATGACAGTGAGCAAATCAAAGTTACAGACAGAATAAATTTAGGTTGCAAATTACCAACGGTGACCGGACTAACAACCTTAGCTATACGTTTAGAGCATGCTGAGATAACATGTGTAGAATCACCACAGTAGTAGCACAAGCCATTCCGGCGTCTATGAATTTTCCGCTCATTTCTAGTCAGGATTCTATCACATTGCATTAAATCAGGTGTCTGTTCAGACAACACC
This sequence comes from Ranitomeya variabilis, assembly GCF_051348905.1. NCBI lineage: Eukaryota > Metazoa > Chordata > Amphibia > Anura > Dendrobatidae > Ranitomeya > Ranitomeya variabilis. The sequence continues at coordinate 501,217,273 of NC_135235.1, forward strand.
ATGAGGGAATTTGCGGTTTTGCGCTCCCGCAACCGCCGGTCAATTTGAATAGCCAGTGCCATAGTATCATTCAGACCTGTGGGAATGGGAAAACCCACCATAACATTCTTAATGGCTTCAGAAAGGCCATTTCTAAAATTAGCGGCCAGTGCACACTCGTTCCAATGTGTCAGCACGGACCATTTCCGAAATTTTTGGCAATACACTTCAGCCTCGTCCTGCCCCTGAGACATAGACAGCAAGGCCTTTTCTGCCTGAATCTCAAGGTTGGGTTCCTCATAAAGTAAACCGAGCGCCAGAAAAAACGCATCAAGATCAGCCAATGCCGGATCTCCTGGCGCCAGCGAAAAAGCCCAATCCTGAGGGTCGCCCCGTAAGAACGAAATAACAATTTTTACTTGCTGAGCAGAATCTCCTGATGAACAGGGTCTCAGGGACAAAAACAATTTACAATTATTCACGAAATTCCTAAACTTAAACCTGTCTCCGGAAAACAGTTCAGGAATCGGTATTTTAGGTTCTGACCTAGGATTTCTGATAACATAGTCTTGTATGCCCTGCACACGAGTAGCCAGCTGGTCCACACTTGTAATCAAGGTCTGGACATTCATGTCTGCAGCAAGCATAGCCACTCTGAGGTAAAGGGGAAGGAGAAAAAAAAAAAAAAAACTCAGAATCTTCTTTCTTATAATCCCTCTTCTGCAATGCATTAAACATTTAATACTGGCCTGGCAAACTGTTATGACCCCAATGGCGAGGGTCTCAGAGGAACGTGGAAGTCTGCAGAATACAAAAATCCAGCTCCTAGGGCAGTGGTAACTGGGTTGACCATATATCTACTCCTAACGCCAACACTAGAAGTAGCCGGGGATCATTCCTACGTTGATTCTAGATGACACGCGCCAGCCGGAGAATCTAGCTACCCCTAGTAGAGGAAAACAAAGACCTTTCTTGCCTCCAGAGAAGGGGACCCCAAAGCTGGATAGAAGCCCCCCACAAATAATGACGGTGAGGTAAGAGGAAATGACAAACACAGAAATGAACCAGGTTTAGCACAGAGAGGCCCGCTTACTGATAGCAGAATAAAGAAAGGTAACTTATATGGTCAACAAAAACCCTATCAAAATCCACACTGGAAATTCAAGAACCCCCGAACCGTCTAACGGTCCGGGGGGAGAACACCAGCCCCCTAGAGCTTTCAGCAAAGGTCAGGATATAGATTTGGAACAAGCTGGACAAAAATACAAAACCAAAACAAATAGCAAAAAGCAAAAGGCAGACTTAGCTGATATAACTGGAACCAGGATCAGTAGACAAGAGCACAGCAGACTAGCTCTGATAACTACGTTGCCAGGCATAGAACTGAAGGTCCAGGGAGCTTATATAGCAACACCCCTAACTAACGACCCAGGTGCGGATAAAAGGAATGACAGAAAAACCAGAGTAAAAAAACTAGTAACCACTAGAGGGAGCAAAAAGCAAATTCACAACAGGGCTCATCCTGATCGCCCTGGTGGTTCTTGTGAGGGTTCGGTGCCCCCTCCTTGAGGGGGGGGTACTGTTGTGAATTTGGTTTTTGGGCTCCCCCGGTGGTCGCTGGTGGTACTGGACTTGTGTGCTTCACTTTCTCTGTTCACCTGTTTCCATCAGGATGTGGGAGTATCCTATTTAGCCTTGCTGCTCAGTTATTCTAGTGCCGGCCATCAATGTAACCAGAGCCTTTCTGTTGCATGTTCCTGCTTCTAGACTACTATCAGCTAAGTTGGACTCTTAGTCCTAAGTTTGTTTGCATTTTTGTTCCAGTTCACAGTTATGTTATGTTTCTGTAGCTGGAAGCTCTTGTGGGCCGAAATTACCACTCCGGTGTCATGAGTTGACACATGAGTCTTAAAGTAATTTCTGGATGGTATTTTAATAGGGTTTTCAGCTGACCGTGAAGTTCCCTATTGTATCTTCTTACTATCTAGTAAGCGGACCTCGCTTTGCTGAACCTACCTTCATACTGCGTATGTCTTTTCCTCTGAACTCACCGTCAATATATGTGGGGGGCTTCTGTCTCCTTTTTGGGGGAATTTCCCTAGAGGTAAGCCAGGTCTGTTTTTTCCTCTATTAGGGTTAGTTAGTTCTCCGGCTGGCGCTGGGCGTCTAGGGATAAAACGTAGGTACGTCACCCGGCCACTGTTAGTTGTGTGGTAGGTTTAGCTCACGGTCAGCTCGAGATTCCATGACCCAAGAGCTAGTCTGTTATTTAAGTTCTCTAACGTTCCCTTGCCATTGGGAACCATGACACCCTGCTATTTAGGTGAGCTATCTGGCCCAGATCACTGCCAGTCAAAAGCTTGTTCTAAGCTTGTGCTCTCTGGTGTGTGTTCGCCTGTTCCCTGTGCTGTAAGTTCTGATCTTCTGCTGCTAACTTTTGGACTGTGTTCTAATTACCCATTTGTTATTGCCCCTTTGCTTATCACCTATTTCTCTAGTATAATGACCCTGGCATGTGACCTGACTTACGATTTCATATTTTTCCTTGGTTTACAACGTGCTTTATTAGTACTGACCCCGGAACATCTGACTTTGCTGACTCACGGCCTGGTCGTGGGATGTGACTAGCATCACATTTTGACTGGCTACAAAAGTACTTTATTTTTTTTCACCAATGGATCACATTCATGCAGTCTGTGATCAAGTGGCAAATCTGACCTAGATGGTTCCGGATCTGGCAAGGGAACACTAAAAACTAGAATCTTCATAGTCCCAGCTGCAGGGTCAGTTTTCCAGAACTATGGATGCTTCCCAAAGCTCTCCACCATCAACTGTAGCAATGACTCCTGTACCTTCTGACTTGTAGTTGGTCTTTCCTGAACCTACAGTGGCACTTCCTGACACATTTTCAAGGGAGAAGGATCAGTTTAGGGAGAGTTGTAATCTATTTTTTTTTTACCTTATGACCCCGAGCTTCAGGGGATGAGTTCCAGCGGGTGGAATAATCATGTCCCTATTGCGAGAGGGTCCTCAGACTTTGGCATTCTCTTTGTTCCCACTAGCCCCAGAACGGTCTTCCGTGGATGCCTTTTTTGACGCCTTAGAAATTATCTATGACAGATGTGTTGGATAATTTGCCTGCTGGATTGGTGTTGGGATTTCTATGGCTGCATATCCATAATCCTGTTATTGATTTGTGTTGGAAGGATATTGGTAAATGGAGTTCCTACTGTCATAAGAAATGTCTTAGCTATATACAAATTTTCTCCGCTAGTCTGGAGAGTCTGCAGTCTTACATTAAAGACTTCGAAGATGTGTTCTCGGAGAAAGAGGCTGAGATACTACCTCCCCATCGTCCTTATGATTGTGCTATAAATCTTTTTACTAATGCCAAATTGCCTAAAGCTCACCTGTATAATTTGTCAGGACCTGAATGGACCACTTTGACAGAATATGCGAATGAAAGTTTATGGAAGGGTCATATTCATCCCTCCTCCTCACCTATAGCTGCTGGGTTCTTTTTTGTGAAAGAAAGAAAGATGGTGGCCTCCGTCCTTGCCTTGATTTCCATTAACTTAACAAAATTACAGTTAAGAATGTATTTTCCCTCTTCCACTTATCCCCGACCTATATAATCAGCTCACTGGGGCTAAATGATTTTCTAAGCCTGACCTTAGAGGGGCATGTAATCTGATACATATCTGGGAGGGTGATGAGTGGAAAACGGCGTTTTTAATGTCGGAGGGTTTATTTGAAAATCTTGTCATGCCTTTTGGGTTAACCAATGTGCAGCGCCCCAGAGTCCTGGTCGTTGCAGTACTGTGGCTCCGCCACTAAGGGAAGCTATGGTACGTCTGATGGCACTGAAGGAGTTCATCTGATCAGGTATCACAGACACCAATACATTTCACTGCCGGGCCTCCAGGGGGAGCTAAGGGTTCTATTCATTAGGCCACTCCTCACAGACTGGTAAAACTGGGGGTCAGGCAGGAAGTTAGACAGAAAGCTGACTGGGTTGGAGCCAGGCAACACCTTGTGGCAGAGGGTGTTGCGGGAGAAGATTCGGTAGGGTCTCTGTCAGGGGTGGGATCCTGACAGAGATTTGGCAACTAGAGAGAAAGCATCGGGACCGTGCCTGCTCAGTATAGCGGCGGTGCCCAAGAAGGGACTGGAAGCGAGATAGATTGTGCTGAGTGAGAAACGAGATCAAAGCAACAAGGAGAATACCAGTAGGGGTCGTGCTGTAAGATCGAGGCAACATTCTACTGAGGCGCACAACCGGCGGCCGGAACGCCGAGGGAGTATTACAATATTCAGCTTCAAGCAATACTCTAAACAGCGGCAGGACAGTCAGTCTAAGGCGGGCTGTCTCACTTAAATCACCTATGCAGTCTTGGGGGGCAACTTGTGGAGAGGGGCGACTCTAGGGTCCCGGAAGAGCTCCGAGCCTACCCGTCAAACGGGTGCCGTTCTAACCGTAACATCAGGGAGGAACGGAGAATTAGCAGAACATCATCTAATTGAGTTGTGAGGGAACTTAAGAAACGGACACAACAGTTGTGGGGACTTTCCGTAAGCACAGCAGGGAAGGACCGCAACACATAGCGCTAGAAGGAAGGCACAGATTTCCACCTGTAAAGAGAACTCTGGAGGTGCCATTGGACCGGCCGGACTTGCGCAGCCTGGTTATCCGGATTCTGGACTGAGGACCCAGAGATCTTCAGTAAAGAGGTAAAGAGACTGCAACCTGGTGTCCTCGTTTTTTCCTGCACCGCACCACCACAGCCTCACCACCCCCATCGTCTATTATATCTATCACTGTACGCCCCTCAGCAGGGTCACGGACCGGGCCTATCCACCGTGACAACCCCAGAGACGAGACTCAGAGGCCCGGTACCGGGTACCCCTCGGCCCTGCGGCAGTGGGGGGCGCTACAAATGCACTTCCAGTCTTTCAGAACTTTATGACATAAAGTCATATGACATTTTCTCTGATATTATTGGAAGGTTTATTGTGGTATACCTTGATGACATTTTAATTTCTTCCCCTGATCCGAATTCTCACTACGAGCACGTTCGATTTGTTTTACAGAAACTCAGAGAAAATTCTTTGTTTGTTAAATTGGAAAAATTTACTTTTCCTGTTCAGAAAATATCGTTCCTGGGGTTCAATGTGTGAGCTGAAGGGTTTAAAATGGACCCTAGGAAGGTGTAGGCTCTAGTTGATTGGGTTCAACCTCACGATCTGAAAGCATTGCAAGGATTCTTTGGGTTCGATAATTACTACAGAAAGTTTATTAAGGGTTTTTCTCAGATTGTGAAATCCATTACTGACCTCACATGAAAGGGGGCTTATCTTAAGGTTTGGTCATTGGATGCTGTTGACTCCTTTGATAAATTAAAGGATTGCTTCATGTCCGCTCCAGTTTTTACTCAACCTGAACTTCAGAAACCATTCATCATAGAAGTGGATGCCTCAGAGGTTGGGGTAGGGGCTGTTTTCTCTAGTCACCTTCCACAACAGTCATCTTGGAGGATTTCTCTCTGCCCTAATGGGGGACAGGAACACAAAGAGGTTAAATAACCCTCCCCTTCCTGCTATCCCCAGTGTTTTTCCTGTCCCCCAGTGGGGCATGAAGAGGTCCTGCAGGTGCTGTCGTGGCCGGTGAATGGAGCACCTGGATTTTCTTACCGCCGGGCAGCCGAGGTCGGGCGTTGATCCTCTCCTCCACGTGCTGCGCTCCGTTTCCAGCCAGCCTTCGGCACTCACCGGCCAGCTCTCCCACTTTGCCACCAACGTCGGCTGTTTAAGCTACGATTCCAGGCACTACGGGACTCTCTATATCGCTCTATAATTACAGCGTATACCTTCCTCTAGGCCTACACTGTTGTTGTTTTCCTCTGCTTATCACCCTGAAACTAACGGTCAGACAGAGGATGAATCAAATGCTAGAGCAAATTTTAAGATGTTTTGTAGCTGGTCAGCACGAGGACTGGTCCGCATTTTTGCCTCTTGCTGAGTTCGCCTTTAACAGTCAAGTCAATCAGTCCACTGGAACCTCTCCTTTCTTTTGTAATTATGGTTTTCATTCTCATTTTGGTGAATTCTCTAGGATGAGATCTGGATGCCCTGGAGTGGAGGTGACCATTCAGAAATTTGGGGATGTTTGGAGGGAGGTTCAGAGCAATATTGAAGTGGCTTAGTTTCGACAAAAACGTAAGGCCCATAGGAAGTGTTTGGCGGGTTCCCCTTTCAAAGTTGGGGATAAAGTTTGATTATCGAATATAAGGTTAAAAGTACCTTTGGCACAGTTGGGTCCAAAATTAATTGACCCGTATGATATTCTGGAGGTAGTAAATCCAGTTGCCTTTAGATTATAGCTTCCGAAGTCCCTTCATGTCCCCAATGGGACATGCAGCTGATTGTAGATTCTCGGAGGGTCTGAAATTCCTTCCAATATCTTGTTCACTGGAGTGGATACAGACCCGAGGAGATACCTGGGTTCCAGCTCATTCGGTGAAGGCTGATCGTTTGGTCATAGCTTTTCATCATAGGTTTCCTGGGAAACCTGGGGGTCTAGTGTCCCCCCTTGAGGAGGGAGTACTGTTACGATTCCTCTGCTCAGAGTGTCTGGGACTCAGTGATGGACAGATCTGTCATCCTATCCTCCGCTGGGGCGTACTGAGCTATCAGTGCTTCGATTGACAGCTCAGTTAACCAATCTGACTGGGAGGTGCAGAGATTTCCACAGGTGCTCCTTGTTCTTGGTAATTGCTCTGCTATTTAGGTGATCTGTTTGGCCCAGATCACTCACAATCAAAAGCTTGTTCTAAGCTTGTGCTCTTTGATGTGTGTTCACCTGTTCCCTGTGCTGTAAGTTCTGGTCTTTTTCTGCTGACCTTTGGATTGTGTTCTGACTACCCATTTGTTATTGCCCCAGTACATCTGATATTCTGCTGCTGACCTTTGGCCCATGTTCTGACTACCCGTTTGTTATTGCCCCTGTTGTGAACTGTGTTTCTGGGCTCCCTCTGGTGGTCACTAACGGTATTGTGTTAGGTATGTCTTGTTGCAGGCCTGAGCTCCAGCTGTGTCGTTAAGCAGTGGGTGTTTCCTATTTGAGTCTCCTCTGGACTCAGTCTCTTGCCTGGCATCGTTGTATCCAGACCTATTTGGTCTCCTCCGGATTCCTTTCAGTCTGCCTCATGCAAGAAAAGCTAAGTCTGTTTTGTACAATTTGGATCATTTGCATTATTCAGTGTTTTTGTCCAGCTTGCTTTACATTTTATTTTTGACTCGCTGGAAGCTCTAGGGGGCTGATATTCTCCCTCCACACCGTCAGTCGATGTGGGGGTTCTTGAATGTTCAGCGTGGATGTTTTGTAGGGTTTTCTGCTAACCGCATAGTCCACTATCTATTTTCTGCTATCTAGACTATTGGGCCTCACTTTGCTGAATCTAGTTCATCTCTACGTTTGTGTTTTCCTCTTGCCTCACCGTTATTATTTGTTGGGGGCTTTCTATATCTTTGGGGTTCAATTTCTCTGGAGGCAAGCGAGGTCTTATTTTTTCCCTTTAGGGGTAGTCAGTTCTCCGGCTGGCTCGAGATGTCTAGAACCAACGTAGGCACGTTCACCGGCTACTTTTAGTTGTTTGTGTCAGGATCAGGTATGCGGTTAGCCCAGTTTCCACCTCCCTAGAGCAGTATTTATATTTTTGCTGTCTTGCCGGAATATCAGAGATCCTCTGCCATTGGGATCATAACAGAATGCCAGTCCAAAAGAAAATGTTTAATGCATCGCAGAAGCGGGATTAAAAAGAAGTTCTGAGTTTTTTTTTTGTTGTTTTTTTTTTTTTGCTGCAGTTTGCCTAGCTTCTTCCATCCCCTTTTTCTCTGAGTGGGAGTGGCTGAAACTCTGCTGCAGATATGAATGTCCAGACTTTGACTTCTAGTGTGGATCAGCTTGCTGCTAGGGTGCAAAGCATTCGGGATTTTGTTATCCATAGCCCTATGTCTGAACCAAAAATACCTATTCCTGAGCCGTTTTTTGGAGATAGATCTAAATTCCTGAATTTTAGGAATAATTGTAAATTGTTTCTGTCTCTGAAACCTCGTTCCTCTGGTGATTCCGCTCAGCAAGTTAAGATTGTTATTTCCTTCTTGCGCGGCGACCCTCAGGATTGGGCCTTCTCTCTGGCGCCAGGAGATCCTGCATTGGTGAATGTTGATGCGTTTTTTCTGGCACTTGGTTTGCTTTATGAGGAGCCTAATCTTGAAAATCAGGCTGAAAAAATGTTGCTGGTTATCTCTCAGGGTCAGGACGAAGCTGAGGTATATTGCCAAAAATTTCGGAAATGGTACGTGCTTACTCAATGGAATGAGTGTGCACTGGCCGCAAATTTCAGAAATGGTCTTTCTGAAGCCATTAAAGATGTGATGGTGGGGTTTCCTATCCCTACAGGTCTAAATGATTCAATGGCTCTAGCCATTCAAATTGATCGACGTTTGCGGGAGCGCAAATCTGATAATCCTTTGGCGGTGCTGTCTGAACGGTCACCTGATTCTATGCAATGTGACAGAATTCTGACCAGAGCCGAGCGACAAAATCATAGACGTCAAAATGGGTTGTGTTTCTACTGTGGTGATTCAACACATGTTATCTCAGCATGCTCTAAACGTTTAAAGAAAAAATTTAATCCTGTCGCCATTGGTACTTTTCAGCCTAAGTTTATTTTGTCTGTGACTTTAATTTGTTCATTATCTTCTTACTCAGTTATGGCTTTTGTGGATTCTGGTGCTGCTTTAAGTCTGATGGATTTGTCGTTTGCCAAGCGCTGCGGTTTTGTCCTGGAGCCTTTGGAAAATCCTATTCCTCTTAGAGGAATTGATTCTACGCCATTGGCAGAGAATAAACCTCAGTATTGGACGCAGGTGACCATGTGCATGACTCCTGTACATCAGGAGGTGATTCGTTTTTTGGTACTGCATAAAATGCATGATGTTGTCGTTTTGGGTCTGCCATGGTTACAGGCCCATAATCCAGTTTTAGATTGGAAAGCTATGACTGTGTCTAGTTGGGGGTGTCAGGGGATTCATGGCGATTCTCCATTGGTGTCTATTGCTTCTTCTACTCCTTCTGAGATCCCTGAGTTTTTGTCAGACTTTCAGGATGTATTTAATGAGGCCAGGTCCAGTGCCCTTCCTCCTCATAGGGACTGTGATTGTGCTATAGATTTGATTCCTGGTAGTAAGTTTCCTAAGGGACGACTCTTTAATTTATCTGTGCCAGAGCATGCCGCGATGCGGAGTTATATAAAGGAGTCTTTGGAGAAGGGACATATTCGCCCATCCTCGTCCCCTCTTGGTGCAGGATTCTTTTTTGTGGGCAAGAAAGACGGGTCTCTGAGACCTTGTATTGATTATCGTCTTCTGATTAAGATCACTGTTAAATTTCAGTATGCTTTGCCATTGTTGTCTGATTTGTTTGCTCGGATTAAGGGATCCAGTTGGTTCACCAAGATAGATCTTCGTGGTGCGTATAACCTTGTGCGCATAAAGCAGGGAGATGAATGGAAAACGGCATTTAATACGCCTGAGGGTCATTTTGAGTACCTGGTGATGCCTTTCGGATTATCTAATGCTCCTTCTGTGCTTCAGTCCTTCATGCATGACATCTTCCGGAAATATCTGGATAAATTTATGATTATTTATCTGGATGATATTTTGTTTTTTTCTGATGATTGGGAGTCCCATGTGAACCAGGTCAGGATGGTGTTTCAGGTTTTGCGGGAGAATGCTCTATTTGTGAAGGGCTCAAAATGTATCTTTGGGGTACAGAAGGTTTCTTTTTTGGGTTTTATTTTTTCCCCTTCTACTGTGGAGATGGATCCAGTTAAGGTCCGTGCCATTCATGACTGGACTCAGCCCACGTCTGTTAAGAGCCTGCAGAAGTTCTTGGGCTTTGCTAATTTTTACCGTCGTTTTATCGCTAATTTCTCCAGCATGGTTAAACCTTTGACGGATATGACCAAGAAGGGTTCTGATGTTGCGAATTGGTCTCCTGCGGCCGTGGAGGCCTTTCGGGAGCTGAAGCGTCGGTTTACTTCAGCGCCAGTCTTGTGCCAGCCGGATGTCTCTCTTCCCTTCCAGGTTGAAGTTGATGCTTCTGAAATTGGTGCAGGGGCTGTTTTGTCGCAAAAAAGTTCTGATGGCTCCGTGATGAAGCCATGCGCCTTCTTTTCAAGGAAATTTTCGCCTGCTGAGCGGAACTACGATGTTGGTAATCGGGAGTTGTTGGCCATGAAGTGGACATTTGAGGAGTGGCGACATTGGCTCGAGGGAGCTAGACATCGTGTGGTGGTCTTGACTGATCATAAAAATCTGATTTACCTCGAGTCTGCCAAGCGCCTGAATCCTAGACAGGCCCGTTGGTCGTTGTTTTTCTCCCGTTTTGACTTTGTGGTCTCGTACCTGCCTGGTTCGAAGAACGTGAAGGCTGATGCACTTTCTAGGAGTTTTGTGCCTGATTCTCCGGGAGTCTCTGAGCCGGCTGGTATTCTCAGAGAGGGAGTAATTTTGTCTGCCATTTCCCCAGATTTGCGACAAGGGCTGCAAAAATTTCAGGCTGATAGGCCTGATCGTTGTCCACCAGAGAGATTGTTTGTCCCTGATGGATGGACCAACAGAGTTATTTCTGAGGTTCATTCTTCGGTGTTGGCGGGACATCCTGGGATTTTCGGTACCAGAGATTTGGTGGCCAGGTCCTTTTGGTGGCCTTCCTTGTCGCGGGATGTGCGTTCTTTTGTGCAGTCCTGTGGGATTTGTGCTCGGGCTAAGCCTTGCTGTTCTCGTGCCAGCGGGTTGCTTTTGCCCTTGCCTATCCCGAAGAGGCCTTGGACGCACATTTCCATGGATTTCATTTCGGATATTCCGGTGTCTCGGAAGATGTCTGTCATCTGGGTGGTGTGCGATCGTTTTTCTAAAATGGTCCATTTGGTGCCCTTGCCTAAGTTGCCTTCCTCCTCTGATTTGGTTCCTTTGTTCTTTCAGAATGTGGTTCGTTTGCATGGCATCCCTGAGAATATTGTATCTGACAGAGGATCCCAGTTTGTGTCCAGATTCTGGCGATCCTTTTGTGCTAAGATGGGTATTGATTTGTCTTTTTCGTCGGCTTTTCATCCTCAGACTAATGGCCAGACCGAGCGAACTAATCAGACGTTAGAGACTTATTTGAGATGTTTTGTTTCTGCTGATCAGGACGACTGGGTTACCTTTTTGCCACTGGCCGAGTTTGCCCTTAATAATCGGGCTAGTTCTGCCACCTTGGTTTCACCCTTTTTCTGCAACTCTGGTTTTCATCCTCGTTTCTCCTCGGGTCAGGTTGAACCTTCTGACTGTCCTGGGGTTGATTCTGTGGTGGATAGCTTGCAGCGGATTTGGAACCATGTGGTGGACAATTTGAAATTGTCACAAGACAAGGCCCAGCGGTTTGCCAACCGCCGCCGCGGTGTGGGTCCCCGACTTCGTGTTGGGGATTTGGTTTGGTTGTCTTCTCGGCATGTTCCTTTGAAAGTCTCCTCTCCTAAGTTCAAGCCTCGCTTTATCGGTCCTTATAAGATTTTGGAAATCCTTAACCCGGTGTCTTTTCGCTTGGACCTTCCAGCGTCTTTTGCTATTCATAATGTGTTCCATAGGTCCTTGTTGCGGCGGTACGTGGTGCCTATGGTTCCTGCTGTTGAGCCTCCTGCCCCGGTTTTGGTTGAGGGCGAGTTGGAGTACGTGGTGGAGAAGATTCTGGATTCTCGTATCTCTAGACGGAAACTCCAGTATTTAGTTAAGTGGAAAGGCTATGGTCAGGAGGATAATTCCTGGGTTGTCGCCTCTGATGTTCATGCGGCTGATTTGGTTCATGCCTTTCACGCTGCTCATCCTGATCGCCCTGGGGGTCTTGGTGAGGGTTCGGTGACCCCTCCTCAAGGGGGGGGTACTGTTGTGGACTGTGTTTCTGGGCTCCCTCTGGTGGTCACTAACGGTATTGTGTTAGGTATGTCTTGTTGCAGGCCTGAGCTCCAGCTGTGTCGTTAAGCAGCGGGTGTTTCCTATTTGAGTCTCCTCTGGACTCAGTCTCTTGCCTGGCATCGTTGTATCCAGACCTATTTGGTCTCCTCCGGATTCCTTTCAGTCTGCCTCATGCAAGAAAAGCTAAGTCTGTTTTGTACAATTTGGATCGTTTGCATTATTCAGTGTTTTTGTCCAGCTTGCTTTACATTTGATTTTTGACTCGCTGGAAGCTCTAGGGGGCTGATATTCTCCCTCCACACCGTCAGTCGATGTGGGGGTTCTTGAATGTTCAGCGTGGATGTTTTGTAGGGTTTTCTGCTAACCGCATAGTCCACTATCTATTTTCTGCTATCTAGACTATTGGGCCTCACTTTGCTGAATCTAGTTCATCTCTACGTTTGTGTTTTCCTCTTGCCTCACCGTTATTATTTGTTGGGGGCTTTCTATATCTTTGGGGTTCAATTTCTCTGGAGGCAAGCGAGGTCTTATTTTTTCCCTCTAGGGGTAGTCAGTTCTCCGGCTGGCTCGAGACGTCTAGAACCAACGTAGGCACGTTCACCGGCTACTTTTAGTTGTTTGTGTCAGGATCAGGTATGCGGTTAGCCCAGTTTCCACCTCCCTAGAGCAGTATTTATATTTTTGCTGTCTTGCCGGAATATCAGAGATCCTCTGCCATTGGGATCATAACAGCCCCCTTGCTTATCTGCTATTCCTCTGGTTTTCTGACTCTGGTATTCAGACCCTGGCATGTCTTGACTTACAACTTTTTGTATTGAGCCCAGAATGTCTGACTTCACTGATTCATGGCCTGGCCGTGGGTTGTGACTAGCGTCATACCTTATTTTTTGAAGACATGTTCTGTGGTTTGATGAAACTAAAATTACATTTTTTGGGCTTAATGACCTTTGTTACGTTTGGAGGAAAAAGGGAGAAGCTTTGAAACCTAAGAACAATACCCACCCAACTGTGAATCACGGTGGTGTCAGCATCATGTTGTGAGGTTGTTGTGCTGCAGGAGGGACTGGCGCACGTGACAAAATAGATGGCATCATGAGAAAAGAAGATTATTTCAGAACATTGAAGCAACATCTCAAGACATCTGCCAGGAAGTTAAGGCTTGGACACAAATGGGTCTTCCAAATGGACAATGACTCGAACCATACTGCTAAAATTGTAACAAAGTGGTTTAAGGATAACAAAGTCAATGTTTTGGAATGACCATCACAAAGCCCTGATCTCAATCTTATTGAAAATTTATGGGCAAAGCTGAAAAGGCAGGTGCGAGCAAGGCGACCTACAAACCTGGATCAGTTACACCAGTTTTGTCAGGAGGAATGGGTCCAAATTCTGACCAAGTATTGTGAGAAGCTTGGGGAAAGATATCCCAAACATTTGACCCAAATCATTCAGTTTAAATGCAATGGTCCAAATACTAATGAAATGTTTGTAAACTTTTGACTTTGCAGTAAGTAATAAAAATTCCTTAAAACATTCTTTCTCTCTCATTATTGTGGCATTTGGCAAATATGAATAATTAGGGTAATCCTAATTAACCTAAAAAGGGAAAGGTTTTTCATGAGTTCATGTCAGATATTGAGAAAAACATGTGGAGTGCCCCCATGGGGCCGTGGGGTACTCGGTACCGGGTCCTTCGGTTCACGGGGGGATGTCACGGTGGCTGACCCGGTCCGTGTCCCTGGGATGTCCGTGTAAAAGGGAAAGGTCTTTAAAGGGGAAATGTTTGTGACGCCACCTGTGGTATTCGGTCAGGGTGACCGACGCTGCTTTAAGGGGTCCGCTGGGGTGATATAATGGCAGCTAGATGGTATACCTTCCCACAGGTGAAGTGTATCCCCAGGGCTTCCAAGTATGTAGATGGTGGATGGTGAGAGGCGCAGTGAAGAACAAGGACACAAGGTTGCAATTTCTTTACCTTTACTGAAGACTTCAGCATCCACAGTCCAGGGCACCAGATCACAGGGCAGGCAGAGTCTGGCTGATTTGGAGGCAAGTCCAGAGCCCCCTTGTCCAGGTGGAAATCAGTAGCCTTCCTCTAGCTCTGCAGTGTTTTATTCCCTTATGGCTAAGGTCCTCACAGATGCTATAGATGTTATGTCTCTCTCTCTCTCTGTCCCCTGGATAGGATAGGACAAACCCGTATGACTGGTGGCTTGAGGCTGTTTGTAGGGACTCTGGCACGCCCCGGCCTCTGTGTGGTGCCACCGTGCCTCCTGGGTTCTCCTTCAGTGTCTTTCTAGAAGCTGCCGCACTTAGGGCTAGGGTTGAGCGACCTTTAGTTTTTTAGGGTCGAGTCGGGTTTTGTGAAACCCGACCGTCTTAAAAGTCGAGTCGAGTGAAATCGGCCGACCACCGTGAAAAGTCGGGTTTCGGCCGAAACACGAAACCCAATGAAGGAAATTATTATTATTATAATTTTTTTTCTCTCTCTCTCTCTCTCTCTCTCTCTCTCTCTCTCTCTCTCTCTCTCTTCCCCCCCCCCTCCGTCCCAGCACAGAAAATTTCGTACTGCACATTCCAAATCCCTACTGCGCACAAGCGATAACATGACGATAGGCGTTCACTCCCCTAAGACCTATGTCATCACTCTGCCCACGCTCATTCATTGGCTGAAAAAATGGCGCTAAACGCGTCATACGAAACGCGGCTTTGGCGCCAAGATCGCGTACCGCATGGCCGACCCCGCACAGGGATCGGGTCGGGTTTCATGAGACGCCGACTTTGCCAAAAGTCGGCGACTTATGAAAATGAACGACCCGTTTCGCTCAACCCTACTTAGGGCAGGCATAGCTCTGTGTCCTTCTGTCTCGATCTCTGATAGGATCCCACCCCTGTCAGGGACCAACTACCTGAGCGAAGCCCAGCCAGCAACTAACTAACTTCCTCCCCAGGCAACCAGTTTTACCTAAGTGTGAGGAGTGCCCTAATAAATAGGAGCAGAGCTCCCCCTGGTGGCCTGGAGTGCGAAATGTGTTGCGTGTTTGTGATACCTGGTTTTAGTTGTCCTTCTTTGCCTCCAAAGGTAATATCACTCTCCCCTAGAGGAAAATGACATTACTGCAACGACCAGGACCCTGGGGCGCTGGACTTGCATATGTGTCTTTTTATATAGTGTATGTAAACTTCTACTTTCAACTGTATAAACACTTCTTGGATTTACAATATGTAATTTTGGGGGTGGTTTTACCAGGAGAAACCCACTGCTTTACCTAGACAATACTTATTTGTAAAAGGTGCTAATGGATGGCATACAGCTTCTTTTTATACTGTTTTGATGTTAAATATACAGGATCAGTCAACAGTTTGGACACACCTGTTCATGGAATGGTTTTCCTTGTTCCTATTGCAATGTAAACATTGTAGATTGAGACAAAAGGCTTCAGAATCACAAAGGTGTGTGTCATGCTACTGGGTTCGAACCCTTGTGTCTGTGTCTTGTTATCAGCTTCTCTGTATGCCAAGCCACTGCAGACACACCTTTTCCCTGGGTGTTTTACTTCTGTTATTTTGGCTGTGGTTTGTTTAGCATAGCACAGATGTTTTTATTTGTCTGCCCTATCACCGTTTGGGTGCAGCTTTACATGTTTTCCTCCTTGCTAGCATTTCCGGCTGGTAACCATTTCATTTCAATGTTCTGACATTCTGTTGTTGTTTAAAGCCAGTCTGTGAATTTCTAGCTAGAGGTTATCTCTATGCTGTTTCTGTACTCTACTGTGCACCTATCTTCTTTTGCTTTCTAGGAAGTAGGTGTCATATTGCTTAGCAGTATGTACTTTATACTTTGTTTTGAATTTTGTGGTTTTCAACACACTTTCCCTTTTAGTAGGTATTCACACTCTCCTCTGCTCTTTGGTTCTTTAGGAGGCACATGAAGCAACTTGATGGTCTTTTAGGCAGTTTAGGTCCCAGTTGCCATCTCCTAGTCTGTGGTTAGGGCTACCTCTTCTCGCACAGGAACCACTAGGGACTGTGGGGTCAGGATCTCTAGTCTGTCGAGAAATCGGAAGTGTCAGTTGCAGTTTTTAGTATATTATTTATTTTCCCGATTGAGTTGCAACACAAGCATAGCAGTATGGAAACAAGAATGGAAGAGAAAAAAGGTAATCAGCTCACTTTCCAAGGAGGACAGTTCAATGTGTAAACCACACATATTCGCATAGTAACCCTGGTAGACGTTATTTGGTCAGGGTGTGGTGCAGGGAGTGTAGGAATACACCAGGGTGGTATCCAGGTCAGAAATGGAGGAAGGGTCCATGATGACTAAAAACGTGAGAAAAAGCAAACAAAAAATAGAAAAGATTAAGGTTACGCATATCAGGTTGTAAATTAGGTTTGCTCACCTGAAATGAGTAAGCTTATGGATCCTTAATTTTTTTTTATTTTTTTTTTACTTTTTTGCTTTTTCTCACCATGTTTTTAAATGTACAGTAAAAGTTATGTTTTAACATTTCCCATTGGTGCTGGAGCCCAATCCTCATGGACCCTTCCATGGAAATAAGAAGTAAACACACAAGTGTGAAGCAAAGCAGAATGAGTTTTAAACCTTAACAAAGTACCTCCTTTTTACTCTGATGACAAAATTACACCCCCTTAGCATTATCTCAAAAAGCTTCATCAGGTCTTCACCTACACTGGCTTTCCAACAGTCTAGATGGAGATCCCAGAAATGACGAGGACTTGTTGGTGCCTTTTCCTTCATTCTGCATCCAACTAATTCCAAACCATCACATTTTTTTAGGTTTTGGTGAAGGAATAGTAGACTTTCCAGGCAAGGCACTACTGTACTGAAGTCGGGCCATAGAAAGCAAGAATGATATATGATGAATAAACTGACCATTTAGATCTCAAACGTTGAACAGCCACTGAAAACTGTAAAGTTAGAACCTCTATTCTTGTCAGAATCTAAATCCCTTAAGCAATGTGGCTGCTATCACCTGTATACACTGTTAATCAAATTCTGCAGTAAAATAAAGTCTATTTCTATAAGTCGGAGTCACTCCTTCCTTGATGTAAGCAAGGGCTCCCATGTCTGGTAAAAGTATACATGGCTGTCTGAAAAAGTGTCTGGAAGATGAAACATGAAAACATGTGAGGGAACTATTTTCATTGCTATTTAGGGTCGCAGATGTGATCCTTGGCCTGAGTGGCCCTAACGTGCCTACCATTTTTTTTTACTTCAAGTGGTACAGGTCCTAATTAAGCAACACCAATTTTTTTATTTGCTGCATTAGCACTTCTGCTTTTATAATCCAGCAGGAACAGATCATTCCCATGCATGTCTCTCTTATTAGGTAATTTGTAAGTGAATGATACTTCTCCTCAGCTTGCACCCAATGAGTATTTATTATTATTATTATTATTATTATTTATATAGCGCCATTAATTCCATGGTGCTGTACATGAGAAAAGGGGTTACGTACAGGGTTATAGATAACATTTACAGTAAACAAATTTACAATGACAGACTGGTGCAGAGGGGAGAGGACCCTGTCCTTGCGGACTTACATTCTACTGGCATTATAGTATATTAGTGTGCTGTAAGTATAATGAGGCCAGCCTTTTGCTTAGTTATAACCTGAAAATACCACTCCAGCAACTTTTTTCATTTCACCGCTGTAGAGGTACACCTAATGTAAGTTCCCTGACACTAGTATGATATTCACCAGCTGCCATCTTCAGCTCTTCCTTGCGCCGCTCCTGTCCTGATCCTCCATTTGTGCTCACAACTTCTGACTGACTGGAAATCAGAGGTAATGGTCACAAGATCTCAGTTTAAGTCTATGGGAGCCTCGTTCTGGAGTCATTCTGGCTCTCAGACTTAGCTGTGACATTCGACTCACCCAGGAAATACTGAAGCAATCCGGCAGGTCACAAACTACAGACGACTGACCAGAGCTGTTACGATAATAGATGAAGACGGTGGCTGGTAAGCATAATACTAGGGACAGGGAAGTTATGTTAGTGGCACTATTCCAATGATTAGGTAAAGAAAAAATATGGTGCTTTAATCTCTTTTGCTCCAATACAAAATTGGCAGCTCCCATCCACCATGTGTCATTTATCATACCAGAATCTTCTTAAGTAGTGTAAGGGCCTTTGTGCCTCTTCAAGCATCAGGAACAAGGAACCTTTCCTTCCCCTGCACTCTCGCTACACCCCTTCTTCTGTTCATAATATGTGACCTTAAAATTATTAATACATCAGAAGACACACAGTAATGACATCATATTTTAAGGCAATTTCCCTCTCTGTAATACTGAGATCTGGGAAGTGAAATTTTCCAGTGTTTTCTTCTTGCATGACAAGATATTAGGACATTTTACAGGAAATTATGGATTATGTGTTGGCCATTATAATGTCAGTCGTATAGGTTACAAGCAGGGGCGTAACGACCGCGGTCGCAGCGGTCGCCATTGCGACCGGGCCCCGCAGGTCAGGGGCCCCGGGCCGGCAGGTCAGGGCAGGGCCGGGCTGGACATCGGGCACTTCTGGCAAATGCCAGAAGAGCCGATGCCAGTAGTGGGCCGCTGCACTGTTCCTCCCCCCCCCCGCCGCCGCCGCCGCCGCATTTAACTATACCGGCGTCTATGACACCGGTATAGTTCAATGCAATGATGGAGGAGAGCGTCACCTGACGCTCCCTCTCCCATCATTCCCCGCTCTGCCTCTGACAGTACACTGCGGGTGCGCGATGACGTCATATCATCGCGCACCTGCAGTGTCCTGGGCAGACTGCAGCCACCAGGAGCAGCGCGGGCAAAAGGAGAGGTGAGGAGAGTTTTTTTTTTCTTTTTCACCGGACTGTGGGGCCATTATCGGGGGGGGGGGGGGGGAGATGAGATGCGGGCTGTGCTCTATATACCCCTGTGCTGGCTGTGCTCTATATACCCCTGTGCTGGCTGTGCTCTATATACCCCTGTGCTGCATATACCCCTGTGCGGGCTCTGCTGTATATACCCCTGTGTGGGCTCTGCTGTATATACCCCTGTGCGGGCTGTGCTCTATATACCCCTGTGCGGGCTGTGCTCTATATACCCCTGTGCGGGCTGTGCTCTATATACCCCTGTGCGGGCTGTGCTCTATATACCCCTGTGCGGGCTGTGCTGTATATACCCCTGTGCGGGCTGTGCTGTATATACCCCTGTGCGGGCTGTGCTGTATATACCCCTGTGCGGGCTGTGCTGTATATACCCCTGTGCGGGCTGTGCTGTATATACCCCTGTGCGGGCTGTGCTGTATATACCCCTGTGCGGGCTGTGCTCTATATACCCCTGTGCTGGCTGTGCTCTATATACCCCTGTGCTGGCTGTGCTGCATATACCCCTGTGCGGGCTCTGCTGTATATACCCCTGTGCGGGCTGTGCTGTATATACCCCTGTGCGGGCTCTGCTGTATATACCCCTGTGCGGGCTGTGCTCTATATACCCCTGTGCGGGCTGTGCTCTATATACCCCTGTGCTGGCTGTGCTCTATATACCCCTGTGCTGGCTGTGCTGCATATACCCCTGTGCGGGCTCTGCTGTATATATCCCTGTGCGGGCTCTGCTGTATATATCCCTGTGCGGGCTGTGCTGTATATACCCCTGTGCTGGCTGTGCTGTATATATCCCTGTGCGGGCTGTGCTGTATATATCCCTGTGCTGGCTGTGCACTGCTCTATATACCCCTGTGCTGGCTGTGCTCTATATACCCCTGTGCTGGCTGTGCTCTATATACCCCTGTGCTGGCTGTGCTGCATATACCCCTGTGCGGGCTGTGCTCTATATACCCCTGTGCGGGCTGTGCTGGATATACCCCTGTGCGGGCTGTGCTGGATATACCACTGTGCGGGCTGTGCTGTATATACCCCTGTGCGGGCTCTGCTGTATATACCCCTGTGCGGGCTGTGCTGTATATACCCCTGTGCGGGCTGTGCTGTATATACCCCTGTGCGGGCTCTGCTGTATATACCCCTGTGCGGGCTCTGCTGTATATACCCCTGTGCGGGCTGTGCTCTATATACCCCTGTGCGGGCTGTGCTCTATATACCCCTGTGCTGGCTGTGCTCTATATACCCCTGTGCTGGCTGTGCTGCATATACCCCTGTGCGGGCTCTGCTGTATATATCCCTGTGCGGGCTCTGCTGTATATATCCCTGTGCGGGCTGTGCTGTATATATCCCTGTGCGGGCTGTGCTGTATATATCCCTGTGCTGGCTGTGCTCTATATACCCCTGTGCTGGCTGTGCTCTATATACCCCTGTGCTGGCTGTGCTCTATATACCCCTGTGCTGGCTGTGCTCTATATACCCCTGTGCTGGCTGTGCTGCATATACCCCTGTGCGGGCTCTGCTGTATATACCCCTGTGTGGGCTCTGCTGTATATACCCCTGTGCGGGCTGTGCTCTATATACCCCTGTGCGGGCTGTGCTCTATATACCCCTGTGCGGGCTGTGCTGTATATACCCCTGTGCGGGCTCTGCTGTATATACCCCTGTGCGGGCTGTGCTGTATATACCCCTGTGCGGGCTCTGCTGTATATACCCCTGTGCGGGCTCTGCTGTATATACCCCTGTGCGGGCTCTGCTGTATATACCCCTGTGTGGGCTCTGCTGTATATACCCCTGTGCGGGCTGTGCTCTATATACCCCTGTGCGGGCTGTGCTCTATATACCCCTGTGCGGGCTGTGCTGTATATACCCCTGT
Source organism: Ranitomeya variabilis (assembly GCF_051348905.1). Lineage (NCBI taxonomy): Eukaryota > Metazoa > Chordata > Amphibia > Anura > Dendrobatidae > Ranitomeya > Ranitomeya variabilis. Next base: position 501,238,014 of record NC_135235.1, read on the forward strand.
GCGGGCTCTGCTGTATATACCCCTGTGCGGGCTGTGCTGTATATACCCCTGTGCGGGCTCTGCTGTATATACCCCTGTGCGGGCTCTGCTGTATATACCCCTGTGCGGGCTGTGCTCTATATACCCCTGTGCGGGCTGTGCTGGATATACCCCTGTGCGGGCTGTGCTGGATATACCACTGTGCGCGCTGTGCTGGATATACCACTGTGCGGGCTGTGCTGGATATACCACTGTGAGGGCTGTGCTGGATATACCACTGTGCGCGCTGTGCTGGATATACCACTGTGCGCGCTGTGCTGGATATACCACTGTGCGGGCTGTGCTGGATATACCACTGTGCGGGCTGTGCTAGCACCCAACACCATGTTGCAGTGCAGGAGATTCCTGCAACAGTCCGAGGCGTATCTAGGGGAAGGTGGGGGGGGGGGGGGGTAGGGGGGGGCGGGGGTAGGGGGGGGCCCCATTTGGAAGTTCGCACCGGGGCCCATAACTTTGTAGTTACGCCACTGGTTACAAGTGATGCAGAAATCACCCTGACTGTCATTTCCACAGAGTTGTCTCCACTAAGCACATTGCTGATACTGATCAATGTCTCCATCCATACTAGTTACTAGTCAGCTGACCGTGCACTATGTAGATTGCCAGTGTTTCCTATCTCTGCAATGTCCTTTAACAACTTCCCTCTTCTCATTAAATTTAGGACCTCTAGAGACCAGATATCATTGCCAGTGATGACCTTGTCCTTTTCAATATTTCTAATGGGAGAAATTTTAAACACCATCAAAGTTCCTTTTGACTGCATGAACTCATTAACCGTTCCCTCCAATTAACCTCATTGATATGAATGTTTAACTAGGCTGCAAAGTGACTTCATCGTTCGCTCTCCAACTGTACTACAGACACATTGCTGGGCATGACTTACGGAAGCACACTCTGTACAAAGTGACTTCATATTGGGGGCTCTAAGAACAGTTTCTGTTTAATTAAGCTGTGTCTGATATTAGAAGTGACCAAATGCATTGTGATAAGTTAGCTCCTAACTGGGCATGAGGCACATCATTTTTAACATTGCAATTTTCATACTACTATAAAGCTCTCATCGCTCTTTTGTACAATCCATCTGCAGTTCTGCCAACTGTTCAAATTTCATGGGAGGTAGAGATGTGCACACAAAATTGTTGGTGACTTTCATTTGTACATTTTCATAGATTTTTTTATCTTTTATTACTTTTGTCAGGTTCATTTTATTTCTGTATCCATTGTGAGTTTTTCTGTCATTAAACGAGGAGTACAAACAATTTGGACCACGTGTGTACATGTGCTAGACAAGGGACAAAGTACAAGACGTCTGGGTTTGAGTAGATGTCTACAGAACTACGTAAAAAGAACATTGTGGTGGCTACTTGAGGACTGGAATCAAGAAACACTGTCCTAAACTGAAACCAGAAATTCTGTCCAGAGACTGAAGTGAGAAATTAATGAATAGTAGAATGATTTAATTGAGAGCATGCTGGAGGACTCTTGTAAATGATATTCATGGCCATGAACACTGTGTTAAATATGACCGTTCATCAGGTCAAAAGTGGCCAGTTGTTGCCCATATGTTGATCCTGCTACTCCCCTAAGCTATTTTTATCATCTTTACCAGATGCTTTGCAGTATTGCACTGTTAGCCTATTTGATAAAGACCATGAAATTAGCATTAAAGAGGCCCATATCTCTGGAATTGTCAGGTGGATTTAATGACAAAAAAATAGAGAATAACATCAAAGCAAAAACTGGCCAGTTGTACCATTTTCTATGATAAAATAATTGCTTGAACTTTAGGACTTTTTTTATGGGTTTTCTTCTCTGATCGAGTGTGCATTATTCTGCATTGTGACATTACCATGTGGTTTAATCTCTTCATGTGACATCACTCACGGTTCATGCAGTGCAATTTTAATACCCCTATATAGAGTCATGGCTGAAAGTGTTGGCACCCTTGAAATTGATCCAGAACATGAAGCATTTCACCAAGAAAATTATTGCAATTCCACGTTTTGCTATACACATGTTTATTTCCTTTGCACTGGAACAACACAAAAATGGTAAATTGGACACACTAACAATAGTAAAAATGGACTAGACAAAATTGTTGGCACTCCCAACTTAATATTTGGCTGGACACCCTTTGGAATAAATAATTGCAACCAATTGCTTCCTATAACCATTAACAAACTTCTTCCACCATTCAAACGTAATTTTGCACCACTCTTCTTTTGCAAACTGCACCAAGTCTCTCATACTTTTTAGGGTGCCATCTCCTAACAGCAATTTTAAATCGCTCCACAGCTGTTCAATGCGATTTAGCTCCGTACTCATTGCTGGCCACTTCAGAACTCTCCAGCACTTTCCCTCCATTTCTAGGTGCGTCATGAAATATGTTTGGGGTCATTGTCATGCTAGAAGACCCACGGCCTAGGACACAAGCCCAGCTTTCTGACACTGGGCACTACATTGTGACCCAAAGTCCATTGGTAGTCATCTGAGTTCATGATGCTTTTAATACAGTCAAGGCACCCAGTGCCAGAGATAGAAAAAGACCCTCAAAACATCTTTGAACTACTACAATATTTGACTATAAATACTGTATTCTTTTCTTTGCAGGCCTCGCCGGTGGTGACGTCATTATGGTTACCGCCCGTCACAGGCAGAGCTTCTCATGCTCTGATCAGTGTGTTCTGGCTGGCGTGAAAAGCGGTCACATCATTGATGTGACTGCTCTCCAAACAATCCATATCGTCGTGGGACATGGCCAATAATGGATTATCTGCGGCAAGGAGAGCATAACTTTGCTTTTTTACTTTAATTTTTGGTGAATAAATTGGTAAAAGAGGGTGGGGAGTGTTTATTTCAAATAATGAAGTCTCTGTGTTTATTTTCATTAAAGGACTTTCTCTCTGTGTATTTAATTTGACTAGATCTGATAGAGACCTCTCCATTACTAACCTGTGGAATTGATGTCAGTGGTTATAAAACAGCTGACATCAACCCCACAACTATTACCCATCTGGCCACCGTTCCATGGCAAGTGGGAAGAGCTGGGCAAAATGCCAGAATTGGCGCATCTAATAGATGCACCTTCTCTGTGGTAGCTATGTGCTGTCATTTTTAAGCTGGGGAGGGCCAATATGCATGGCTGTTGTGAATTCTGCTCTTGGGTTCCCTCCGGTTGTTGTTGGTAGTAATGCAGTTGTCCCTGGGTTGCAATCCTGGGCAGGTGTCCCTGCTGATTGCTGTGTGCTTTACAATTCAGTACTATTCAATGTTTTTTCTTGTCCAGCTTAGACTGTGTTTGGATATTTCAGTCAAGTTGGATTCTCAGGAGATGCAGATATACATTCCATGTCTTTAGTTAGATGGTGGAATTTTTGTATTATCTGCTGTGGATATTTTTAGGGTTTTAATACTGACCGCTTAGTATTCTGTCCTATCCTTTCCTATTTAGCTAGCGTGGCCTCTTTTGCTAAATCCTGATTTCTGCCTGCGTGTGTCTTTCCTCTAATACTCACAGTCAATATTTGTGGTGGGCTGCCTATCCTTTGGGGTTCTGCTCTGAGGCAAGATAGAATTCCCATTTCCATCTATAGGGGTATTTAGTCCTCCGGCTGTGTCAAGGTGTCTAGGATGTGTTAGGTACACCCCACGGCTACTTCTAGTTGCGGTGACAGTTTAGGGTTTGCGGTCAGTACAGGTTCCACCTACTCCTGAGAAAGTCTCATGCGGCTCCAAGGTCACCGGATCATAACAGTACAACTGGCCTACAATGAGTTAAATGCATCTCAGAAGAAGGGAAGAAAGAGCCATTTTTTTTTCTGTAGCCTGCTTTGTCTTTTCTTCCCTCTTTTTCTCTGAGTGGCTGAGGAGTCTTGTGCTAGCATGGATGTTCAGGGATTAGCTTCTCGTGTAGACCAGCTTGCTGCTAGGGTACAGGGTATTTCTGATTATATTGTTCAGACTCCAGTTTTAGAGCCTAAGATTCCTACTCCTGATTTGTTTTTTGGGGACAGGTCCAAATTTTTGAGTTTTAAAAACAACTGTAAACTGTTTTTTGCTCTGAGACCTCGATCCTCTGGTGATTCCATTCAGCAGGTTAAAATTGTCATCTCCCTGCTGCGTGGTGATCCTCAGGATTGGGCATTTTCCCTGGAATCTGGGAATCCGACCTTGCTTAATGTAGACGCCTTTTTTCAGGCTTTAGGATTATTATATGATGAATCAAATTCTGTGGATCAAGCGGAGAAGACCTTGTTGGTCCTGTCTCAGGGTCAAGAAGCGGCAGAATTGTATTGTCAGAAATTTAGAAAATGGTCTGTGTTGATTAAATGGAATGATGATGCTTTGGCGGCAATTTTCAGAAAGGGTCTTTCTGAATCCATTAAAGATGTTATGGTGGGGTTTCCCACGCCTTTCGGTCTGAGTGATTCTATGTCTCTGGCCATTCAGATTGATCGGCGTTTGCGGGAACGCAGAACTGTGCGCGCTGTGGCGTTGTCCTCAGAGCAGATGCCTGAGTCAATGCAGTGTGATAGGATTCTGTCTAGAACGGAACAACAGGGATTCAGACGTCAGAATAGGTTGTGTTTTTATTGTGGCGATGCTTCTCATGTCATTTCAGTCTGCCCTAGGCGTACAAAGAGGATCGCTAGTTCATTTACCATCAGTACTGTACATCCTAAATTTTTATTATCTGTGTCCTTGATCTGTTCATTATCATCATTTTCTGTCATGGCGTTTGTGGATTCAGGCGCCGCCTTGAACTTAATGGACTTTAAGTTTGCCAGGCGTTGTGGTTTTCCCTTGCAGTCTTTGCAGAACCCTATTCCTTTAAGGGGCATTGATGCTACACCTTTGGCTAAAAATAAGCCCCAGTTCTGGACACAGGTGACCATGTGCATGGCGCCAGCCCATCAGGAAGATTGTCGATTTCTGGTGTTGCATAATTTACATGATGCTATCGTGCTGGGTTTTCCGTGGTTGCAGGCACATAATCCTGTGTTGGATTGGAAGTCTATGTCTGTGACTAGTTGGGGACGTCAGGGGGTTCATAATGATGTTCCTTTGATGTCAATCTCCTCTTCTTCCACTTCTGAAATTCCAGAGTTTTTGTCTGATTTTCAGGATGTATTCGATGAGCCCAAGTCCAGTTCCCTTCCGCCGCATAGGGACTGTGATTGTGCGATTGACTTGATTCCAGGCTGTAAGTTTCCTAAGGGCCGACTTTTCAACCTGTCTGTGCCTGAACATACCGCCATGCGAAGTTATGTTAAGGAGTCTTTGGAGAAAGGACATATTCGGCCATCTTCACCGTTGGGAGCAGGATTTTTTTTTGTTGCTAAGAAGGATGGCTCCTTGAGACCCTGTATTGATTATCGCCTCTTGAATAAGATCACGGTCAAGTTTCAATACTCTTTACCTCTGCTTTCCGATTTGTTTGCTAGGATTAAGGGGGCTAGTTGGTTTACTAAGATTGACCTTCGGGGGGCATATAATCTTGTTCGTATTAAGCAGGGTGATGAATGGAAAACTGCGTTTAATACGCCCGAAGGCCATTTTGAATACCTTGTGATGCCATTCGGGCTCTCTAATGCTCCATCTGTTTTTCAGTCCTTCATGCACGATATCTTCCGGACTTATCTTGATAAATTCATGATTGTATATTTGGATGACATTTTAATTTTTTCCGATGATTGGGAGTCTCATGTGAAACAGGTCAGGATGGTATTTCAGATCCTTCATGATAATGCTTTGTTTGTGAAGGGGTCTAAGTGTCTCTTTGGAGTGCAGAAGGTTTCTTTTTTGGGCTTTATTTTTTCTCCCTCATCTATAGAGATGGATCCGGTTAAGGTTCAGGCCATTCATGATTGGATTCAACCCACATCTGTGAAGAGCCTTCAGAAATTTTTGGGCTTTGCTAATTTTTATCGCCGTTTCATTGCTAACTTCTCCAGTGTGGTTAAACCCTTAACCGATTTGACGAAGAAAGGCGCTGATGTGACGAATTGGTCCTCTGCGGCTGTCTCTGCCTTTCAGGAGCTTAAACGCCGATTTACTTCTGCCCCGGTGTTGCGTCAACCAGATGTTTCTCTTCCGTTTTAGGTTGAGGTTGACGCTTCTGAGATTGGGGCAGGGGCCGTTTTGTCTCAGAGGGATCCTGTTGGTTCCTTGATGATACCGTGGGCCTTCTTTTCCCATAAGTTTTCTCCCGCTGAACGCATTTATGATGTCGGCAATCGGGAGTTGTTGGCTATGAAGTGGGCGTTTGAGGAGTGGCGACATTGGCTCGAGGGAGCTAAGCACCGTATTGTGGTCTTGACCGATCATAAAAATCTGATTTACTTCGAGTCTGCCAGGTGGCTGAATCCTAGACAGGCTCGATGGTCCTTGTTTTTTTCCCATTTTGATTTCGTGGTCTCGTATCTTCCGGGTTCTAAGAATATTAAGGCTGATGCCCTCTCTAGGAGTTTTTTGCCTGATTCTCCTGAGGTCCTTGAACCGGTTGGCATTCTGAAAGAAGGGGTGGTCCTTTCTGCCATTTCCCCTGATTTACGACGGGTTCTTCAGGAATTTCAGGCTGACAAACCTGACCGCTGTCCAGTGGGGAAACTGTTTGTTCCTGATAGATGGACTAGTAGAGTGATTTCTGAGGTTCATTGTTCTGTGTTGGCTGGCCATCCTGGTATTTTTGGTACCAGAGATTTGGTTGGTAGGTCCTTTTGGTGGCCTTCTTTGTCACGTGATGTGCGTTCTTTTGTGCAGTCCTGTGGGACTTGTGCGCGGGCCAAGCCTTGTTGTTCCCGTGCTAGTGGGTTGCTTTTGCCTTTGCCGGTCCCTGAGAGGCCCTGGACGCATATTTCTATGGATTTTATTTCTGATCTTCCAGTTTCCCAGAAGATGTCTGTCATCTGGGTTGTTTGTGACCGGTTCTCTAAGATGGTCCATTTGGTGCCTTTGCCTAAATTGCCTTCCTCTTCTGATTTGGTTCCGTTTGTTTTTTCAGCATGTGGTTCGTTTGCATGGTATTCCGGAGAATATTGTGTCCGACAGAGGGTCCCAGTTTGTTTCTCGGTTTTGGCGGGCCTTTTGTGCTAAGCTGGGCATTGATTTGTCTTTTTCTTCCGCATTTCATCCTCAGACAAATGGCCAGACCGAGCGAACTAATCAGACTTTAGAAACTTATCTGAGATGCTTTGTGTCTGCTGATCAGGATGATTGGGTGGCTTTCTTGCCATTGGCCGAGTTTGCCCTTAATAATCGGCTAGTTCGGCTACCTTGGTTTTGCCTTTCTTTTGTAATTTTGGTTTTCATCCTCGTTTTTCTTCGGGGCAGGTTGAGCCTTCTGACTGTCCTGGTGTGGATTCTGTGGTTGACAGGTTGCAGCAGATTTGGGCTCATGTGGTGGACAATTTGGTATTGTCTCAGGAGGAGGCTCAACGTTTTGCTAACCGTCGTCGGTGTGTTGGTTCCCGGCTTCGGGTTGGGGATCTGGTCTGGTTGTCTTCCCGTCATGTTCCTATGAAGGTTTCTTCCCCTAAGTTTAAGCCTCGCTTTATTGGTCCTTATAGGATTTCTGAGATTATTAATCCGGTGTCTTTTCAATTGGCCCTTCCGGCTTCTTTTGCTATCCATAATGTCTTCCATAGATCTTTATTGCGGAAATATGTGGTGCCCGTTGTTCCCTCTGTTGATCCTCCGGCCCCTGTGTTGGTTGATGGGGAGTTGGAGTATGTGGTTGAGAAGATTTTGGATTCTCGCTTTTTGAGGCGGAGGCTTCAGTACCTTGTTAAATGGAAGAGTTATGGCCAGGAGGATAATTCTTGGGTTTTTGCCTCTGATGTCCATGCTGCTGATTTGGTCTGTGCCTTTCATCTGGCTCGTCCTGATCGGCCTGGGGGCTCTAGTGAGGGTTCGGTGACCCCTCTTCAATTGGGGGGTACTGTTGTGAATTCTGCTCTTGGGTTCCCTCCGGTGGTTGTTGTTAGTAATGCAGTTGTCCCTGGGTTGCAATCCTGGGCAGGTGTCCCTGCTGATTGCAGCTCTGACTGGGATATTTAGGTGTGCAGGATTCATTAGCCCTTGCCAGTTGTCCATTGTTCTTGGAGGTTTTGCATCTCTGTCTGGTTCCTCCAGCCCTGCTGCCAAATCCGCAAAGATAAGTGTCTGGTTTTGTTTCTACAGCACACATGCTGTGTGCTTTACAATTCAGTACTATTCAATGTTTTTTCTTGTCCAGCTTAGACTGTGTTTGGATATTTCAGTCAAGTTGGATTCTCAGGAGATGCAGATATACATTCCATGTCTTTAGTTAGATGGTGGAATTTTTGTATTATCTGCTGTGGATATTTTTAGGGTTTTAATACTGACCGCTTAGTATTCTGTCCTATCCTTTCCTATTTAGCTAGCGTGGCCTCTTTTGCTAAATCCTGATTTCTGCCTGCGTGTGTCTTTCCTCTAATACTCACAGTCAATATTTGTGGTGGGCTGCCTATCCTTTGGGGTTCTGCTCTGAGGCAAGATAGAATTCCCATTTCCATCTATAGGGGTATTTAGTCCTCCGGCTGTGTCGAGGTGTCTAGGATGTGTTAGGTACACCCCACGGCTACTTCTAGTTGTGGTGACAGTTTAGGGTTTGCGGTCAGTACAGGTTCCACCTACTCCTGAGAAAGTCTCATGCGGCTCCAAGGTCACCGGATCATAACACATGGCCCCTTCTCAGTCTGAGAATACCAGTCCTCAGCTGTCCACTTTAGTTTGTCTGATTATCAAAAATGAGGGGGCCCCACACAGTTTTTTTTAAATGATCAATTTAAATAATTAAGAAAAGTTACATGGAGACTCTTGTATTTTTGATAACCAACCAAGATAAAGCTGACAGCTGGGTCCTGCAGCCCACAGCTGTCAGTTTTTCCTGCACTGGTTATCAAAGATAGAGGTGATTGCCACTTTTTTTTTTTTTACATAGTGTGCGCCGGCCAATCACAGCCATGCCAATACTTAACATGGCTGTGATTGAAACGGAAGTGCCCAGTTAGGGTTGAGCGAAACGGATCGGTCATTTTCAAAAGTCGCCGACTTTTGGCAAAGTCGGGTTTCGTGAAACCCGACCCCAGCGTGGGATCGGCCACACAGTCGGCAATTTTTGCGCCAAAGTCGCGTTTCGTATGACGCTTTCCCCGCCATTTTTTTCAGCCAATGAAGGAGTGTGTGCAGCGTGATGACATGGGTTCCGGCTCGCTTTGTGCGGAGTCACAAGGGGTAAAAGCGCCATCTTAACGTTTGGGATATAGTGATTCCCACAGTGAAACACAAATTTTGCAGAGAGAGAGACAAAAAAAAAACAATCCCCATTGACTTGCATTGGGTTTCGTGTTTCGGTCGGCCCCCCGACTTTTCACAATAATCGGCCGATTTCACACGATCCGACTTTCGAGACAGTCGGGTTTCACAAAACCCGACTCGATCCTAAAAAAGCAAAAGTCGCTCAACCCTACACACAGTAAAGCTTGTTGATTGGCTGCACTGCAGCCTTTTTAACAAGCTTTGTTCAGGCTGCTGAACCTGAACAGTAAGGGTATGTGTCCACGTTCAGGATGGCCGGCGATATCGTCGGAGCGGCTAAGCCGCTCGGTGCTAAGCCTCGCCCCCTTCTGGGACGCGATGATGCCGGATGTGTTAACTGTACACATCCGGGATCATTGCACTCCTCGCATAGGGCCCTGTGATATTCCTTGCGGCAACGCAGCATCGCCGCAAGGAACACGGACATGCTGCGATCTGAAAAGACGCGCAGCATGTTCGGAGTCGCAGGGCTGCCGCGTGCGTGTTTCCACGCATAGTGGACACGGGATTTCAAAAAATCCCCTCCACTATGCTGGAACATCTGGACGCTGCGTGTTTGACGCTGCAGCCCCACGCAGCATCAAACACGCAGCGTTAACTGACCGTGGACACATACCCTTACACGGACTTAGAATCATGGAACCATAGAATGGCAGAGTTGGAAGGGACCTCCCGGGTCATCTAGTCCAACCCCCTGCTCAAAGTAGGATTCATGAATTCATCCCAGATAGATGTCTGTCCAGCCTCTGTTTGAAGACTTCCATTGAAGGAGAACTCACCACCTCTCGTGAAAGCCTGTTCCACTCATTGATCACCATAACTGTCAAAAAGTTTTTCTAATATCTAATCTGTGTCTCATCCCATTGCTTCTAGCCTTTCCTTGTGCAAATGAGAATAAAGATGATCCTTCTACAATGTGACAGCCCTTGAGATATTTGTAGACAGCTATTAAGTCTCCTCTCAGTCTTCTTTTTTGCAAGCTAAACATTCCCAAATCCTGTAAATGTTCCTCATAGGACATGGTTTGCAGACATTCTGGTCGCTCTTCTCTGAACTTGCTCCAGTTTGTTGATGTCTTTTTTAAAATGTGGTGCCCAAAACTGGACACAGTATTCCAGATGAGGTCTGACCAAAGAGGAGTAGAGGGCAATAATGACTTCACGTTTTCTAGACTGTATGCTTCTGTTAATACATCCCAGAATTGTATTTGCCTTTTTTGCTGCGGCATCACACTTCCTGGAGAAGTGCGTGTTCGGGGTCTGTGCACGGACACTAGGTGTTCAGTACGGAACCCGGAACTTTACCGTTCTGGTTCGCCCATCCCTAGCAATAGCCCTGTAATGAGCTCTTTTCAACAATTTGCACTAATCTCCTTTCTGTTCTACTGGTTTTCCTGTAATATCTCAGTGTAGGTAAGATGTACTAGTCTGAAGTCCAGACTGTGTAGCTCACAGAGAATTATGGAGACTAGCAGCAAACTCAAAACTGAAAAGGAATTGATGTGCACATTTTCAACATTGTGATATAAACAAGAATGTGCCTATTCACTGACAGCAAACAATGATCTGGGAAATGTGCTCAAAAAGTAAAGTTGCAGAACTTTTTTTATCCACTTTTTATTATATACAAATACAATTAACAAGTTGTATGGCAGATTATTCCTTCAGCATAATGACTGCTGTATGTCATAGCGAAGACATTACTCTGAGATGAAGGCACTATGTATCTTCCTGCTGTTTATTGTAGCTACTAACTCATCGTGTGTCCTGTTTGCACAGTGTGTATCTGCTTCATCTATTGTGCTTTTTTCCCCCAATTTCTTCCCTGGAGGTGATTAAAATGGCATTGAATTGGTATCGTGGATTTTGGCTGATTGTTCTTCTGTATTAAATGACTTGAGTCAAATCACTTTGTCAAGACTTTTCTGTCACTTCACATTAAGTGGTTGAAATATCAACGAGTTGGTTGTGATCTTTATTGTAGACATTTATGTATTGCATTCCATTAGTATTTCACTTTGCAGAGAATAGAAAGATGATAATTTCAAGAGAGCAATTTAAATCCTATCATACACAATGTGTCAAATGGGTTCACAAACATATTAATATTATCATTTATTTCCAGTGAATGGAAGCACAGAATGTGACAAAACAGTGTCTGATTTTTCCACCCCGACAGCTACCATTCAAGTGCGCTTAAAGGAAAATTGTTCAGATTTTTTTCTTCAATTATGTGTTGCACAATGCCTCATTATTGAATTTCCTAATGATTTAGAGTTGGCACAATGTAGAAGAGTTCTTTAAAATGGCATAAACATTGCATACAAAAAAGAAACACTATCCTCTATAAAGAGTCCTAGAAAAATGAACATATATAGAGATGGTAATAGATCAAGGGGATCGTAGTTCAAAATAGAGCTGTCTTCGGGAAAACAATATGATCAAATAGAAAAACCCAAGGCCAAAATGGTATGAATGCTAGAAAAAGACAATCTTATGACCAGTCATACAGCACCAACGTTTCAGCCTCATGGCCTTTATCAAGGTGATTATCTACAAAAAATATAATATCAAATCAACACAAAATGTATAACGAACATTAACATCTGGTCATATGTTCACATAAGAAAACAAAAAACAAAACGTAAAAGAGATATCCTGTAGACTCAGTATAAAACATAAATAGGTGGAGTCTTCATCATAGAAAAAGAACTTAGAAGCTGTAGGAACAAAAAAATCATAATATCAACATAGGGCCAATATACAAAGGAATTTGTGAAAAAAGAGGATAAAAGCCAGAGGTCAATGGAAACACATACTCGGACACTATTATATGGAAGCAATACTACAGAGCGGCAATTACCTGTATGGCGGTTGTAAGAATATAGACTGTGAAAAATAGAGGGACTGCAGTTAGTAAATCCAGCTCGTGCATAGTGAAATACTATGATTATGCGAAATGAAGTATGCTGGTATGGGTAGAGACCCTATGAAAAGGTTCAAACTGCCTACCATGCAGGCAACTGTCCCAGGACAGGAGAGAGGATTCCTTGCCAGCAAGCTACAAGCAGCAGGGACCTCGTCACCTTAGCACAAGTAGGAAAGGCTTACAGACCTCACCTGGGAGAGGGATCACTTTTGTCTCCAAGCCGGTCAGACCATATCACCATCTGTGCCTGGTACCCTGGACTGTGGATTACTACCTCCAGTAAACCAGATAAAGACTTTACAACTTGTGTCCTCCACTTATTCGTTGTCATATAACACCCTTGCCACACTCCTTGGGAGCCCTGGGGACCCCGCTTCACCTGTGGGCAGCGTCCCCATCCAGCCGCCATACCACCACCCCAGAGGACCCCTTTAAGCAGCGTCAGTCCCTACTGACCAAGAACCACAGGTGGCGTCATGAAAATAGACTTTCACAATACCCCTTAAAAGACCTTTCCCCTTTAATTGGGCACCCAGGGCCACAGACGGGGTCGCTGCCACCGTGACATCCCATTTAAGACCGGACCCGGTACCGAGTACCTCACGGCCCAGGCAGGCGACTCATTTTGGCATCACGAACAGGATGGACCGACCCATTGAAATGGGTCCTGTGCACCATGGACTGTAATGGACTGTGTTATACTGCGTGAAGTTGTAATATGGCCACCATTGTCGTACCACGAGGTGGATGAAGAACAGGAAAAGATGTGTTGCCATGGGTGGAGTTCAAGAACTGGCGTGAAAGCTGGATCCACCCCCTACAGTGGCTTTAATGCCAGAAAAACATGTCCTACAATTTCAGATCAGGCGCACAACCCTAATTAATGCAGTTTAAGGGAGGTGCGTAAAGCCGGTAGTAAATAACAGTGTATTAAAAGGAAAGCACTACCGTAATGCCTGCACACTACACCACACAAGTATAATATAAGAAAGATAACAAGCTTTATTTGGCACACAATAACATAAAGCAACTATTTGTTAGACGTTGGTTCTGTTTTTAATTCTATTTTCTTTTTATTCATTCAGACATTGATCCTGTTGGCGTTTACACAATAACATAAAAACATAAAACATAAGTAAAACCATACAGGAACCCCACTCATAAGCCCCCACCATGGAACATACAGTATATATAGGATGCCAAAAATCAATCAAATAAATATAACACACATAAGAGTATGATAGTACAAAACACACACACACACACACACACACACACACACATATATATATATATATATATATATATATATATATATATATATACATATATATATATATCCAATGCAACCAAGACAATATATAATTATAATAATATAGTGGACATCCCAAAATGACCCTGGACAAACTCAGAGCAGGTTGTAACATGCGGCGGTAGGAAATTCCTACATGAGTGTAACCTGATAAACAAAAATATCCAAACCGGGCCAAAAATGCTGCAAATGCATATAGATGAAAAAATAGCTGAAGGGCAATAGCATATATGCTGACAAGGCTATAGAAACCAGCCAGAGATGAATGAATATCAGCCACAATAATTGTGTGGTCAGAGAGTTATAAGTAAAGGCAAACACTCACAGTGTTGAAAATGAATCTTGCCAGAGTAGAATGGAGCGTCCAACCAAGTGGGGGACAAGGCAAGATGGAAAAAGGAGTGGGGCGCCCCTAAAGAGACCCAAACATGTCCGTCACCACGACGGAGATGGCTGGCGGGAAAGTGGAAGAGACACCTCCCAGAAAGCCATGAAGGGAAGAAGGAGGAAGATGCGGGAAAGGGTGGCAGCAGCATGGATGCACGCTACCTGGAAAGTACAATGGCGGACAGCTGTGAAGATCCGCCGGGACCCGCCGTCACCAGGAGAGATGTCCCTGGTCCGCAGTGGCAAGAAACCTTGTACCTGAAGCCTACCTTGGACCCGGAGCTCCTCAGTGCGGAGATGGAGGAGCTGGCACGATGACTCCTGCGGACCCAGATGACAACAGTGGCCGCCTGGAAGGAGTCCCTGATCTGCAGAATGCAGACCAAAACCCACCGGAACTTACCACCAGCACTCACAGCCCCAGCGGAGTCTGAAGGAGCGACGCTACTGCAGGAGATGGCGCCAGCGACAGATCTGGAGCCTGCACCTGTAACCCAGATGGAGCCAGAAAGTGAGACGCTGCTGGAAAGTGAGACGACACCAATGAAGAACCCGGAGCCCGCACCTGTGACTTCAGCGGACCCAGAAAGTGAGACGCCACAATCGGAGATGACCACGCCGCAGCACCAGGCCCTGCAACCAGCACTTCAGGCCCCAGCGGAGATGGAACAAGACACCGGCACCGGCGGAACAGGTATGCAAACTGCCCCGGTAGCTGAAGACACCCTAGTGGGACCCTTAGAGCCCCCCCCAACCTTAAAGCCTGATCAGGTAGTTACCACAGCTATTACCTGGGACCGCATTACAGACTATGGGGATAAGTTAGCTGATCCTATAGTACCCTTACAGACTTCCCTGAAGTCATGCAGGCCCAAAGAGACTGTCCATTGGAGGCACCCAAAAATGGACTTAATGGGATTCCCTATAGAGGCCCAATCTGCGGCTAATAGTGTTAAAATCACTGATACAGAAGACTACTGCAAACGGCAAATGCAAAAACTAGCAGCAGAGGAAAAACAGCGTAAAACCAAATGGGAAGCTATGGAACAAAGGAACCTGCTATCTAAAGCCCAGTCCCGTGCAGCTAGATCAATCAATAGTGGACATATCAGAACAGGTATTGTTGTTTCCTTCAACTTGGACAAAGGATGGGTATTTATCAGGGAACAAGTAGGACACAGGGAATTATTTGTCAACCGCAGGGACGTGGAATCACACCTCTTAAGGGGACACCCTGATGGTGACTTATACCCTGGAGACAAAGTGACCTATACCCAGCACCATGGAGAAAGAGGATACTATACTCTTCATGTTAAAAGGTGCCTAGGACAACAAGCCTATAACCGTGTAGCCACTACCAGTGGACAGCAGACCCGGGCTACCAGACCTCTTATGAACACTCTTCTAAGGAGTCACCTGCTGACCCCCGTGTTAAAAAACTTCCCCAGTCCGGAAGCTGCACACGCCAGGACCTGCCCTGGAAGAAACAGTAAAAAGAGCTTCAGCTGCGTGAAAGCAATATTGATTATGTTTGATTACGTTTGGTTGATGTTTTTCATTACAGTTTAAATGGAGAATTGTTACCTGAAAACTGTCTTATAAATAGTACTAATTACAAATTAGAAAAAAAAAAAAACAGGAGGCGCTGCTTTATCACTTGAGGTTGATTGCTGCAAATATAGGGACGAACCCACTCCTATTCGTCCAAAAAGTAATATACAAAAGGAAAAGTTAAAATATTTGCACTAAACTCCTCAATTTAAGATCATAAATAAATTTAAAAAAAAAAAATGTGAATAAAAAACAAAATACGTTTCACGTTAATATCCAAATGAATGGCAATCTGAAATTACCTGTGTCCAAGACTGTGTTCAGATTTTGCCTGTTATATCTTCAAAAGGTCCTGCAGTTATGCGCTGTGAAGCATGCGGCTGGATCCTTATCTGTATAACTGTTCCATTAATGTCCAATGCCAGAGGGCAGTAATAAGTAATGAATTGTAGTACAGAGGATGCTGTCCCGGCCGGTGTCTAGCGTTCCCCTGGAAAATGCAAACTCTGCCGTGCACTGGCAAAAGCAGCTTAATGTGAAAGCAAAAAGCCGGCAAGGTACAGGACCTTGCGTGACGTCACAGGCACGTGATGTGATCACGTGACCGGCTACAAGGAGCACACAGGACCACACTATCCTACGCGTTTCAGAGTCTCTGACTCCTTCCTCAGGGATGGTGCTGTGTGCATAGTGTGTGCCTTATATAGCGTGCTGTATCTGTTGTTACTACCTTATTGATTAAAGGCAAACAGTTCGATCTCACTATTTAGGCCGTGGGGTGCCAAAGTGTTCATCTCAAATATACATCTGGTTTCTTCACGCGACATTTGATGAATAAAATTGCCCCCACGCCAGTCTTTTTTAACTATTTTAAGTCCAGTGACTATAATGTCTTTTAATGAGCCCCCATGGTGTTTAGCAAAATGTTGGGATAGAGGATGTCCTGTAATTTTTTTGCTAATATTGCACAAATGTTCCCTAATCCTCACATGCATTGGACAGATTGTCCTGCCTATATATATTTTTTTGCAAGGACACATGATACTATAAATTATGCCTTTAGTGGAACAAGTGATGAAATCTTTAATATTGATCACTGATGATTGATTAGAAATTGAGATCTGTTTTTTAGTACCCAATTTTCTACATGGTAGGTGCAGCGCCCCAGAGTCCTGGTCGTTGCAGTACTGTGGCTCCGCCGCTAAGGGGGGCTATGGTACGTCTGATGGCACTGAAGGAGTTCATCTGACCAGGTATCACATACACCAATACATTTCACAGTCGGGCCTCCAGGGGGAGCTAAGGGTGCTATTTACTAGGCCACTCCTCACCGTGTGGGTAAACTGGGGGTCAGGCAGGAAGTTAGTTCAAAAAGCTGACTGGGTTGGAACCAGGCAACACCTTGTGGCAGGGGGTGTTGTGGGGAAGATTCGGTAGGGTCCCTGTCAGGTTTGGGACCCTGACAGAGGCCTGGCTACAAGAAAGAACGTCACAGGACCGTGCCTGCTCAGCATAGCGGCGGTGCCCTAAGAAAGGATCAGAAGCTAGATATATTGTGCTGAGTGAGAAACGAGATCAAAGCAAGAAGGAGATTACCAGTAGGAGTCGTGCTGTAAGATCGAGGCAACATCCTACTGAGGCGCACAACCGGCGGCCGGAACGCCGAGGAAGTATTCATATATCTAGCTCCAGGCAATACTTCAAACCAACGGCAGGACAGTCAGTCACAGGCGGGCTGTCTCACCTAAATCACCTATGCAGACTTGGGGGGCAACCTGTGGAGAGGGGCGACTCTAGGGTCCCGGAAGAGCTCCGAGCCTACCCGTCATATGGGTGCGTCCCAACCATAACACCGGGAGGGACGGAGGATTAGCAGAACATCATCTAATCGAGTTGTTGTGAGGGAACACGAGAAACAGACACAACAGTTGTGGGGACTATCCCGTAAGCACAGCAGGGGAGGACCACAACACATAGCGCAAGCAGGAAGGCACAGATTTCCACCTGCAAAGGGAACTCTGGAGGTGCCATCGGACTGGCCGGACTTGCGCAGCCTGGTGAACCGTATTCCGGACTGAGGACCCAGAGACCTTCAGTAAAGAGGTAAAGAGACTGCAACCTGGTGTCCTCGTTATTTACTGCACCGCACCACCACCACCATCCACATCTATCATTCACTGTACGCCCCTCAGCAGGGTCACGGACCGGGCCTAGCCACCGTGACAACCCCAGAGCAGAGAGTCAGAGGCCCGGTACCGGGTACCCCTCGGCCCTGCGGCAGTGGAGGCGCTACAACTTGGTGTCACAAACAGGATCTACTTAAGCCTGAAGAATCAGGTCATGTGTGCCTTGGAACTGTGATTTACTGTGTTTGGACTGTACTTTATTGCAAAGACTGTGCCGCGCCATTTACCGCCAAAATCCGCCACCATTACAGCGCTGAGGAGAGCGCAGGAGAAGAAGAGGGGCGAGGAGTGGGCGTAGACAAGCTGGAGAGCGCGAACGACAATGGCCGCCCAGTCTAAATATTTCTGCACCGTGAGGACGTGTCCGTCAGCAGCCGAGATCCGCCTCCTGATTCTCAATGGTGGGCGGAAACAGAGAAAACGAAACCGCCCACGAAGGAGAGAGCGGGAAAAGGACCAGGAAGTGGCCCACGTGGAGGACGCCATGGCCAGCAGCTCTGAACCCGAAAGTGGGGTTGAAGCGGAAGTCTCCCCCAACTACCCGGATGAGCGCAACAGCCAGTTCTCCGCGGACAGCACCGAACTCCTGCAGGTCGAGATGGAGAGCTTGCTCGACCAGCTCCTTCAGTTGAACTTGAAGGCCCAGGCTCCGCACCAGGCGGCGCCGGACAGCAGTTTTCCAGCATCGGATCTTATACTGCTGCCGAGGTCCTCGCCGACACCGCCAGAGGGACCCGCCGCGGAGGAAGAGCCTGCATCGGTTGGTGAGTCCGTCGACCCAGTCCCGCCAGCCGAGGGCCTGCTAGTAGGCCCCGTTGCGGCACCCCCTCTCCCTGGAACCCATAGACTTCAGCGCCGGTTGCCATGGGAGGATCCCACGGGTATGGAACACCGCCTGGAAGCCCCGCTTAGACCCACTGCTCTGCTGTGTGAAGTCCGCGCAGAGCGCACAGTGTGCCGCTGGGTGAACCCAGGATCTAACCTCATGGGGTTCCCCGGGGTGAAGACCCAAGAGGGGGAGATGGTACAGGCCCTAAGCTGGGAGGAATACCAGGTTCAGCTAGAGAGGCAGTGGGGGAAGCAACGGAAAGAATACCAGGCCGGGCTAGAGGCCTACCACCAGAAAGATTTGGCGGTCAAGGATCGGGCCCGCAAGGACCCCACCGCTCACCAGGCCCCACGCAGGCAGGGCGTTATCACCACCTTCAAGCTC
Organism: Ranitomeya variabilis; assembly: GCF_051348905.1. NCBI lineage: Eukaryota > Metazoa > Chordata > Amphibia > Anura > Dendrobatidae > Ranitomeya > Ranitomeya variabilis. Next base: position 501,256,972 of record NC_135235.1, read on the forward strand.
CGCGGAGGCTGGGGCTTCATTAAAGAGCAGGGCCTGTATGCAGAAGTGTTTGTTAACCGGAGGGATGTCGAGTCTCACTTGAGGGAGGGTCACCCGGACCGGGACCTCTACCCAGGGGATGAAGTGACCTACACCCGGCACTTTGGAGAGAAGGGATGGTTTGCTTTAAATGTCTGCAGGCGGAAGTCAATGGAACCCCCGACTAAGGTGCCAGAGAAGCTGGCCCCCGTGGCCAAGGTGCCCCCTTGTGGTCGGCCTACGATCACCACTGAGACCACCGTGGTCACCCCAACATGCACCATTGTAAAGACCACGACTCGCAGCATTATGACCTCCACCGCTGTCGTGGCCAAGGAAGCACCTCCTCAGGTGACCGGTGTTCCTGCTGCCCCAGAATTGAAGACTGTGAGTACACAGACCCCCAGATGGGACAACAGATCCCCTTATGCAGTACCGGGCGGCTCGCAATACCCAAAGGGGTTGCCTCCGCCGGTGCTGCCTCCTGAATGGTTCAAATAAATGTCTTAATCTTCTGAACATGTAAATAGTTCTTCAAACTGTTTGTTTTCTGCTATGTTGCTGCTAAAACCCGTCCAGGGTTAACTCTTAAAGGGATCCCTTTGTTGACCCGGGATCCCTATTGCTCTTTGTTTGTTTTTCTACTTTTTGCTCCGTTACTAAGAAACTGCTGAATCATGAACAATGCATGATACAAACTCCTTGTACATAGTTGCACCTTCTTAAAGGTGCTCTCTACTGGTTTTATATAAAAGACGGACTCTTTGCGAAGATACGGTTATTGGAACTTGTACCGGAGTCCTTACGGTGTACGGACTGGTAGCTGAAGAAGCTGCGCTACCTCATAAAGACTTGGTCCCCTCTTAAAGGGGATGTTTACCTGTGCACTTATGAGTAGTACTGTCTTAAAACAGTAAAGTGATAATGATGTCTTGAAAGAAAGTAATAATGCTGATATGTAAACGTTAAATGTAACTAACTAGTTAATTGTGAGAAATGGTTGATAATGTTAATGAAAGGATGAGGACAGGGAGTGAACCCGGACGGGGTTAGTTGGTGAGTCCTCCTAGGAGCCATACAGAGAAGGCTCAGTAGTTTTGAACTGAAGGAAAAATGTTATGTTCTATACTGTGTATAGTGGTGGAAGGGCAGTAGGCCCGGACTGAACAGGGCGGTCCTGCATAGAAAGGAGAGGCAGTAGGTCTGGAGCCGTTAGGACAGGCGGTCCTGCAGAAATAAAGTAGGAGAATGTAGCACAGTTGCTTAAGCCTTATAATGTGTTATAAGAAGGTCTTTAGTGGATTTAGAGTGTACATCCTTAAAGGCGATGTTAAATTATTGTTCAGAAATTTGCACTAAGTAGAATACCCGGTTGGGTGAGAAAAGTTATTTGAAAGTATTTTAACCATGTTTGTAACGTTTAAGTGTCCTCACCTCCCATAAAGGGAAGCTCTGTTCAAGTATGCTTATTGTTATTGCACTCACAAAAAATTGTATGTCTTTTTGCTGACATGTATTGTTGTTTTTCTTCCCAGTCCCGGAGTACTGGATTTAACCGGGGGGGAGTGCAGCGCCCCAGAGTCCTGGTCGTTGCAGTACTGTGGCTCCGCCGCTAAGGGGGGCTATGGTACGTCTGATGGCACTGAAGGAGTTCATCTGACCAGGTATCACATACACCAATACATTTCACAGTCGGGCCTCCAGGGGGAGCTAAGGGTGCTATTTACTAGGCCACTCCTCACCGTGTGGGTAAACTGGGGGTCAGGCAGGAAGTTAGTTCAAAAAGCTGACTGGGTTGGAACCAGGCAACACCTTGTGGCAGGGGGTGTTGTGGGGAAGATTCAGTAGGGTCCCTGTCAGGTTTGGGACCCTGACAGAGGCCTGGCTACAAGAAAGAACGTCACGGGACCGTGCCTGCTCAGCATAGCGGCGGTGCCCTAAGAAAGGATCAGAAGCGAGATATATTGTGCTGAGTGAGAAACGAGATCAAAGCAAGAAGGAGATTACCAGTAGGAGTCGTGCTGTAAGATCGAGGCAACATCCTACTGAGGCGCACAACCGGCGGCCGGAACGCCGAGGAAGTATTCATATATCTAGCTCCAGGCAATACTTCAAACCAACGGCAGGACAGTCAGTCACAGGCGGGCTGTCTCACCTAAATCACCTATGCAGACTTGGGGGGCAACCTGTGGAGAGGGGCGACTCTAGGGTCCCGGAAGAGCTCCGAGCCTACCCGTCATACGGGTGCGTCCCAACCATAACACCGGGAGGGACGGAGGATTAGCAGAACATCATCTAATCGAGTTGTTGTGAGGGAACACGAGAAACAGACACAACAGTTGTGGGGACTATCCCGTAAGCACAGCAGGGGAGGACCACAACACATAGCGCAAGCAGGAAGGCACAGATTTCCACCTGCAAAGGCAACTCTGGAGGTGCCATCGGACCGGCCGGACTTGCGCAGCCTGGTGAACCGTATTCCGGACTGAGGACCCAGAGACCTTCAGTAAAGAGGTAAAGAGACTGCAACCTGGTGTCCTCGTTATTTACTGCACCGCACCACCACCACCATCCACATCTATCATTCACTGTACGCCCCTCAGCAGGGTCACGGACCGGGCCTAGCCACCGTGACAACCCCAGAGCAGAGACTCAGAGGCCCGGTACCGGGTACCCCTCGGCCCTGCGGCAGTGGGGGCGCTACATAGGCATTTCTTACATGGAAAAAAAACCAATAGGATATTGTGGTAGAAGGGAATTTTTTATTTTTAAAGGTCTGCAGATTGTGGGAGCAATCAAATTTCCCAAATGTTTTGCCTTTTTAAAGACAAACTTTGGAAGTGCTGGTAGTGACTCTCCAATCACTTTGTCCTCCTTCAAAATATTCCAATGTTTGTTAACAATCTTATTTAACAGTCTACTATTGGAATTATATTGCGTTATGATCGGGATCTCATAGTTTCCCCATTCTCCACCACTAATTGCTTTTTTATCCTTCTTATCCTGCATCAAAAACCTTTCCCGTGGGTATTCCCCAACCTGTCTCTTGGTTTCCATCAAAAATTGTCTGTCATATCCTTTGTGTTCAAATTTCTCCACTAAAAGGTCTGCTTCTCTGTTGTAATCCTCTGGTCTGGAACAATTTCTATGTGCTCTAATAAATTGGCTCTTTGGGACGTTAAGAAGCCAACTAGGAAGGTGGCAACTGTCTAGGGCAATATAATTACCAGAGTCGGTTGGTGTGTGGTATATTTGAGTTAGAATTTTTTCATTTTCTACAAAAATTTTCAAGTCTAAAAATTTTTTTTCTTTATTGTTAAATACTGAAGTAAAATTTTAAAAATAATTATTTTTATTTAAATCATGAATAAAATAATTTAATAAAGTGGGACCTCCTGATCATATGAATATTATGTCATCAATAAACCTCTGCCATAGGACCAGGCCCACCTGCAGCCTGCCCCCACGGAAGATGGTTTCCTCCTCCCACCTTCCGACGTACAGGTTGGCATAACTGGGGTAGAACCTGGTACCCATGGCAGTCCCCCATTCCTGGGAGTAGTAGTGCATCCCAAATTTAAAATAATTATGAGTAAGTATAAAATTTATACAGTTTATAATAAAAGAAATTTGGTCTTTTGGTGTCTGGCTACTCTTTAACATAAAATGCTCAACCACTTCACACTCTTTTTTATGTTCAATCACCATATAGAGGGAGGTGATATCTAAAGTACCTATTATGTAATGTTCTTCCCATGACACCTCCTGTAAAATATTTAAAATATGTGAACTGTCCTTCAAATATGATGGAAGTCCAGAGCATAGTTTCTGTAGATGGCAATCCACGAATCTAGAAAGATTAGATGTAAGACCACCTATGGCAGAAATAATTGGTCTCCCAGGTGGATGTATGGGGTCTTTGTGAACCTTGGGTAGATAGTAAAAATATGGAACTCTAGGGTGAGTGGTATTGATAAAATCAAGTTCATTTTTATTTAAAAACCCTTTCTGGAAACCCGTTTTAATCAGACATTGCATCTCCTCCAGATAATTAGCTGATGGATCTAAAACAAGTTTTCTGTAAGTACGGGTATCACTCAACAGCCGCAGGGATTCTTTATTGTAGTCATTAGTGTTTAATACAACTATTCCACCCCCTTTATCCGCCGGTCGGATGGTAATCTCTTTGTTGTTCTGAAATTGTTGGATAGCCCTACGTTCTTGTTTTGACAAATTATACTTGAATTTAGAGCACTTCTTATTTGAGATGCTTCTAATGTCACGAATGACGTTATTCTGAAAAGCTTCAAAAGCCTCAGAGTATTCCTGAATAGGATTAAAGTTTGATTTCTTTTTTAGACCAGTATGATCACACGGATCAAAAATGTCTGTGGAGCAGTCACCATTATCAACACTCAACTTTTTCTTTGTGTAATATTTTTTAATCGCCAGTTTTCTCATAAATAGTTTGAACTTGTTTTAGATCCATCAGCTAATTATCTGGAGGAGATGCAATGTCTGATTAAAACGGGTTTCCAGAAAGGATTTTTAAATAAAAATGAACTTGATTTTATCAATACCACTCACCCTAGAGTTCCATATTTTTACTATCTACCCAAGGTTCACAAAGACCCCATACATCCACCTGGCAGACCAATTATTTCTGCCATAGGTGGTCTTACATCTAATCTTTCTAGATTCGTGGATTGCCATCTACAGAAACTATGCTCTGGACTTCCATCATATTTGAAGGAAGTTCACATATTTTAAATATTTTACAGGAGGTGTCATGGGAAGAACATTACATAATAGGTACTTTAGATATCACCTCCCTCTATACGGTGATTGAACATACAAAAGGGTGTGAAGCGGTTGAGCATTTTATGTTAAAGAGTAGCCAGACACCAAAAGACCAAATTTCTTTTATTATAAACTGTATAAATTTTATACTTACTCATAATTATTTTAAATTTGGGATGCACTACTACTCCCAGGAATGGGGGACTGCCATGGGTACCAGGTTCTCCCCCAGTTATGCCAACCTGTACGTCGGAAGGTGGGAGGAGGAAACCATCTTCCGTGGGGGCAGGCTGCAGGCGGGCCTGGTCCTATGGCAGAGGTTTATTGATGACATAATATTCATATGGTCAGGAGGTCCCACTTTATTAAATGATTTTATTCATGATTTAAATAAAAATAATTATTTTTAAAATTTTACTTCAGTATTTAACAATAAAGAAATAAATTTTTTAGACTTGAAAATTTTTGTAGAAAATGACAAAATTCTAACTCAAATATACCACAAACCAACCGACTCTGGTAATTATATTGCCCTAGACAGTTGCCACCTTCCTAGTTGGCTTCTTAACGTCCCAAAGAGCCAATTTATTAGAGCACATAGAAATTGTTCCAGACCAGAGGATTACAACAGAGAAGCAGACCTTTTAGTGGAGAAATTTGAACACAAAGGATATGACAGACAATTTTTGATGGAAACCAAGAGACAGGTTGGGGAATACCCACGGGAAAGGTTTTTGATGCAGGATAAGAAGGATAAAAAAGCAATTAGTGGTGGAGAATGGGGAAACTATGAGATCCCGATCATAACGCAATATAATTCCAATAGTAGACTGTTAAATAAGATTGTTAACAAACATTGGAATATTTTGAAGGAGGACACAGTGATTGGAGAGTCACTACCAGCACGTCCAAAGTTTGTCTTTAAAAAGGCAAAAAACTTGGGAAATTTGATTGCTCCCACAATCTGCAGACGTTTAAAATTAAAAAATTCCCTTCTACCACAATATCCTATTGGTTTTTTCCATGTAAGAAATGCCTACCATGTAGAAAATTGGGTACTAAAAAACAGATCTCAATTTCTAATCAATCATCAGTGATCAATATTAAAGATTTCATCACTTGTTCCACTAAAGGCATAATTTATAGTATCATGTGTCCTTGCAAAAAAATATATATAGGCAGGACAATCCGTCCAATGCATGTGAGGATTAGGGAACATTTGTGCAATATTAGCAAAAAATTTACAGGACATCCTCTATCCCAACATTTTGCTAAACACCATGGGGGCTCATTAAAAGACATTATAGTCACTGGACTTAAAATAGTTAAGAAAGACTGGCGTGGGGGCAATTTTATTCATCAAATGTCGCGTGAAGAAACCAGATGTATATTTGAGATGAACACTTTGGCACCCCACGGCCTAAATAGTGAGATCGAACTGTTTGCCTTTAATCAATAAGGTAGTAACAACAGATACAGCACGCTATATAAGGCACACACTATGCACACAGCACCATCCCTGAGGAAGGAGTCAGAGACTCTGAAACGCGTAGGATAGTGTGGTCCTGTGCGCTCCTTGTAGCCGGTCACGTGATCACATCACGTGCCTGTGATGTCACGCAAGGTCCTGTACCTTGCCGGCTTTTTGCTTTCACATTAAGCTGCTATTGCCAGTGCACGGCAGAGTTTGCATTTTCCAGGGGAACGCTAGTCACCGGCCGGGACAGCATCCTCTGTACTACAATTCATTACTTATTACTGCCCTCTGGCATTGGACATTAATGGAACAGTTATACAGATAAGGATCCAGCGGCATGCTTCACAGCACATAACTGCAGGACCTTTTGAAGATATAACAGGCAAAATCTGAACACAGTCTTGGACACTCAGGTAATTTCAGATTGCCATTCATTTGGATATTAACGTGAAACATATTTTGTTTTTTATTCCCATTTTTTTTTTTTTTTTTTAAATTTATTTATGATCTTAAATTGAGGAGTTTAGCGCAAATATTTTAACTTTTCCTTTTGTCTTATAAATAGTTTGGCACCTGTTAAGGTGCCCCTCTTTGATATTGCCACACGCTGGTAGCATGAGCAAGACTGTAGTACACATGTTTTGCTTTTCAGACTTGGAGCAGAACTGCATGGCGCAGTGGAGACCAGGACTGGTGAATGAGCCTTGTTAACTTTATGTTTGCACTTTACTTGTGTGCACTTGTAATAAATAGTTTTGTTATGCAGCGTTCAAGAACCGTACCTTCCATAAAGGGATGCTTAAGTTTTCACCAGTTAACCTGTTGACATGCATGTCTAAAAAAAATGTCTTTAACCTGTAATGCTTATGCTTTCTTTTCCCAGTCCGGGAGTACTGGAGTTAACGGGGGGGAGTGTAACACCCCAGATAACCAGGAAAAATGTACAATAGGTCCAGCAGGAAATTCAAGTAAAACTCTTATTTATTTCTTCATATTTAAAATATGGATAATGGTAAACCACTCAAAAAGTATTGCACAGCATCACGCATAAAAAATTCATGGAGTGGCAGCATTATTCCGAAGCTTTCGACTTGATGTCTTAATCATGGCTATGATTAGCCATAATTAAGACATCAAGTCGAAACGCGTTGGAATAACGCTGCCACTCCATGAATTTTTTTATGTGTGATGCTGGACCTATCGTATATTTTTCCTGTGGACTGTGTGCTCCTACCTCCGTGCAGGAACAGATGAGAGGTGGCAGATTTCCAGGTGAGCTGACTACTTGTGTGTTTTTTTGCATTTTGGACCCCAGGTAACAGGTTGTTATAGTGATGTTGCCTTCCCTTCGGGGAGGGTAATATCGTGCGTGGAAGCAAGGAGGATTCTCTTTACCAGGTAAGCACACACAGGCAACACATTCTGAATTCAGGCCAGTAGGGGGAGCTCAGGACCCGGATTCAGGGGAGCTTCCCTCAGCTTTAAGTATCTCTGAGAGAGACACGGAGACAGAAAGACATCTGTAACAGAGAACAGATGGAGAGGTCTAGCAGCCACGTGGGAGCTGCAGCCTTTGGAAAGAGAGAGAACCTGAAGGGTTGTTGCATGCAGTGGAGCATTGAGGAAAGGAGCACAGGAGTGGAACAGGGCTCAGAGGGGAACTGTGACCGGGCACCCTCTGAGCCGAAGTGCAGAAACCGGGTACCGGGAGCCAGAGGCTTTTGTGGGACTTTAAGACACATAGCAGAACTGGAGGGCACTGGACTACGTGTTAACTGCCCACACCAAGCCTGAGGTACAGCAGTACTCTAAGAGCCCGGGTCGTGGTAGAGACCCTATAAAAAGGCTCAAACTGCCCTACCATGCAGGCAACTGTCCCAGGACAGGAGACAGCGGATTCCTTGCCAGCAAGCTACAAGCAGCAGGGACCTCGTCACCTTAGCACAAGTAGGAAAGGCTTACGGACCTCACCTGGGAGAGGAATCACCTTTGCCTCCAAGCTGGCCAGACCACATCACCATTCGTGCCTGGTAACCTGGACTGTGGATTACTACCTCCAGTAAACCAGATAAAGACTTTACAACTTGTGTCCTCCACTTATTCATCGGCACATAACACCCTTGCCACACTCCTTGGGAGCCCTGGGGACCCCGCTTCACCTGTGGGAAGCGTCACCATCCAGCTGCCATACCATCAGCCCAGAGGACCCCTTTGAGCGGCGTCAGTCCCTACTGACCGAGAATCACAGGTGGCATCTCGAAAATAGACTTTCACAATACCCCTTAAAAGACCTTTCCCCTTTAATTGGGCACCCAGGATCACAGACCAGGTTGCAGCCACCATGACATCCCCTTTAAGACCAGGTTCGGTACCGAGTACCCCACAGCCCTGACAGGCGTTCCATAAGTGCTAGATTTGGTGCATCTTATTGATGCGCCATTTTTGGGGCCTCTGAGGAGGGCTAATGTTCTTGGCCTGGGAGGGGGGTTAATATCCAGTACAGCCCTCAGATGTCTGTTTAGCCTTTGATGGTTAGAATTTATAGGAGGACCCTAAGTCATTTTTTTCTGGGGTCCCCTTGTAAACTAACCAGTAAAGGCTAGGCAAACAGCTGTGAGCTGTTAATGTTAATACTAGACTGGGAACATTTAAAGCTAATGGCCCCTTTCCAAGATTATTAACATCAGCCCCCAGAGGTCGGCTTTCCCTCTGCTGGTTTTGAAAAATATTGGGAACCTAAGCCATTTTTTATATGAATGTATTTATTTATCTAATAAATTAAAGTACAGGAAAAAACACAATTCCTTTTTACTGGCGGGTTTATAAGGGAAGTTAGGCAAATTTCCTCATCTTGCACAGACTAAATTAGTTGTTTAACTGTCATACTTTTTTCCAGTATAAAACATGGATGTTGCACACGGACACATGGATGGCACATGAATACGGATATACGGACACACAGATAGTACAACGGCATACGGATGTCACTCAGACACAGACATATGGACTCACGGATGCAGCAACCGGCCACAAAGATGGCACATGGACACAGATAATGGATCATACAGTTTTTCTTGTATAGGAATCACCAGGATGTGTGAAGGGGCCTAATGTGGCACCCATGCATGCCTTCTCTCTCATGGTCAGCTTTCACTATCTGCAGTGTTGCTTCCATGTATACTTTATCCAACTTCAGATGCATTTCCTGGCATTTTGGTGGCTTTAGCTTTGCGAGGGCAAATGGTGATGGTGTTGCTGATAGACGATGCATTTGAGGAGACAGAAGGCACAGATCTTGTTTTATATGAAGATTTTTGAGACATGGTATCTTTAAGGGGAATGTTTGGCTGTGCAGAGATTACTGTACCTGTACTAAGTCGCTGTATAGTTGGTGTCCTGAATTCCACTGGCTGGGTGGCCACTGCTTCACTGTTCTATCCTCGCTAAACGTGTGTGCGTAGTCTGACAGGCAGCTAAACCGATCTACCATAGTCCAATGAGAAGACTGTATCTTGAAGTCTGTGCAGTTTATTGAACATTAGTACATTCAATGAAATTAGGAGCAATGAAATGACAAGCATCTTCCTGTGGCCACAGACATTCAGCACAGAAACAGCCAAGGTGCAGGCACGGAGGTGAGCGATGTCAGTCACTGACACCGCTCAACCCTCTCTCTGTCCTGCGCTCTGGCCTTCGCCCTACCCTGCACTCAGTTGTATTTTTTCATCTGTCAGATTTGAATACAATTGATGTCAGTGCTGCGCCAACCATGACAGGTGCGGATGAGCTGTAATCAGCTCCCTGCCCTGTTGCAAACTCCAGCAAAACACAGGCCACTTTCGGCCTGCTTTCTACTGGAGGTGGCAAGAAGGTGCGGTGTACAGGGAGCTGGGAATAGGTGAGTATAAGTTTTTTTTTACTTAGAGGGGCTGGCTATCAGGGGCTGGCTATGGGGTAGTTAAGAGTGGCTGGCTATGGGGACATATAATGAGCTGGCTATGGGGGACATATATGGGGCTGGTTATGAGGTAGGTAAGAGGGGCTGGCTATGGGGGAGATAAGAGGAACTGGATATGGGGGACATAAGAGGGGCTGCCTATAGGGGAGAAGAGAGGAGCTAGTGATGGGAGACATAAGAAGAGCTGGCTTTAGAGGAGCTGAGAGGAGCTGGCTATGGAGAACATAAGAGGGGCTGGCTATGGGACATAAGAACATAAGAGGGGCTGGGTATGGGACCATAAGATGGGCTGGCTATGGGGGACATAAGAGGTGCTGTGTGAGACATATGAGGGGTTGGCTGTATTGTATCAGAGACTGTGCGGAACATTATACTGGAAGATGTGGGGGAGATTATACCTGGACTGTGGGGACATCATACTATGTAGGATATGTGGGGGTATCATTGTACAGGGGGCTGTGGGGAACATCATACTTTATATTAAGGGCTGTGATGAACATCATAGCATATATTGGGGTGATGTTCTGGATATCACACAGTGTGGGTGGCTGTGGTCACCATCATACCATGTACGTGAACAGATTGGGGGGGGGTTACAGTTTGGAGAAGACAATGTGGTATGCAGTATGAGGCACAGAATGGATATGGAGAGGAGGCAGTGTGAAATGGGGACACAGTATGGAGGGAGGTTAACATGGCGGAGGAGACAGTGTGGAGATCTAGAGATTGTTAGGAAAAACTAGAGAGGGGATAGTCATGGTATAGGTACAGGTCATGGTTCATAAGGTTGGATGGAGTAACAATTAAAACTGATAATGGTAGCCAGTGGGGCGATTATACCTCATTAAGGTGGACAGCATGTAGTCCATACACAATAAGAGGCTTATTTAGTGTATAGTATAGACAAAAAAAACAAAAACAGCAATTTTATTGTCAACATTCAGACAATAACCTAGGTCTTATATGACAACAGATGACCTACCAGAAGAAAAACACATAAATTCTAGAGTCAACATTCAAACAATAGCCTATTTCTCCTGGCCTACTGAAAATAGACATCTGGATAATAAAGATTAAATGCTGTGTCTTCACAGTTATTATTTCACCTACCACATTTTGGGATAGGTTCTTGGAGATTGAAATACCCATTTAGTGCTGGAGGCATGCCAGTTATTTTGCTTCCTCTGGAACTGGGTCTCTTGATTATGTGCAAGGCATCATGAAATCTGAAGATTATCAATTTGTTACCATCTTTTCAGTTAGCCATTAAAAGGTATCAACCACTGAGGACTCTCAATTCTGAAGATTACCAAAGGATTTTGGGTCACAATGTAGTGCCCAGTGTCAGAAAGCTACGTTTGCGTCCTAGGTCATGGGTCTTCCAGCAGGACAATGAACCCAAACATACTTCAAGAAGCACCCAGAAATGGATGGAAACAAAGAGCTGGAGAGTTCTAAAGTGGCCAACAATGAGTTTGGATCTTTATCTCATTGAACATCTGTTCAATTGCAGCTGAAAGATGTAAGACGCTTGTTGATGGTTATAGGAAGTGATTGTTTGCAGTTATTTATTCCAAAGGGTGGGCAACCAAATATTAAGTTAAGGGTGGCAACAGTTTTGTCTGGCACTTTTTTGGGGTTTTGTGTGAAATGTTCAATTTGCCTTTTTTCTCTATTTTCTTTTTGTGTTTTTCAAATACACACAAAGGAAATAAACACGAGTATAGCAAAACATGTGTTATTATAATTATCTGGGAGAAATGATTAATTTTGTGTAACAATTTCAAGAGTGCCAACACTTTTGGCCATGAATGTATTATATTGATGGCTGGACCGGGCATGACCTTTTTTGTCAATGCTATTTCCTCATAGATTGTAAGCTTCTGAACAGGGTGCTCATTCCTCTTGGTATCAGTTGAATTATGCTTTACTTTGTAATGTCTTATGTTGTTTTTTACATGTTCTCTCTAAATTATTAAATACTGTGGAATATATTGTCCCCATAGTAATAACAATTATTATTATTATCAGCAAACTGCATTATCAATGTAAATCAATAGCACTGCACAGATCCAGTAGATTATCCTTGTACTGTGACATTACTGTGTGCATTGCATTTATTATCCCTATACTATAAAAATACCATGTGTAATATCATTGTGCTGTGACATCACATTATGGAGTCAAATCCCCAAATATCTGAAATGAGTTTCTATGTTCTCCCAGTGTTTGTTTGCATATGTATGACAAAACATGTGTAACTGCAATAATTTTCTTGGAGAAATACTTCATTTTCTTGGACACTCTCTGCCATGACTGTACACAGTGGCATGTAAAAGTTTGATCACCCCTGTTCAAAATTACATTTTAAATTTTACAAAGAAGAAAATGGGCCGATGCTAAAGTTTGGACATCCTGCAGGATGAGTACCTAGTAGCACCCCCTTTTGCAAATATCACAGCTTGTAAACGCTTTTTGTATCCAGTCAAGAGTCTTTCAATTCTCGTTTGAGGGATTCTTCTTCTTCCATTCTTCCTTGGAAAATTCCTCCAGTTCTGTGAGATTCCTGGGTCATCTTGCATGCATTGCTATTTTGAGGTCTAGCCACAGATTTTCAATGATGTTCCTATCAGGGGACTGTGGAGGTCAGTGTAAAACCTTCAACTTGCGCCTTTTAAAGGCAGTGTGAATTTTGACGTGTGCTTAGCTTCATTATCCATTTGTAGAAGCCATGCTCTTTTCAGTTTTTTTTTTGCAGATGGTGTTATGTTTGCATCAAGAATTTTTTGAAATTTCATTGAATTCATTCTTCCCTCTTCCTGTGAAATGTTCCCCATGCCATTGGCTGCAACATAACCCCAAAGCATGATTGATCTTCCCCATGCTTAATGGCTGGAGAGATGTTCATTTATTGAAATTCTGTGCCCTTTTTCCTCCACACATACAAGTGCTTCTCACTAAATTAGAATATCATCAAAAAGTTAATTTATTTCAGTTCTTCAATACAAAAAGTGAAACTCATATATTATATAGAGTGATCTATTTCAAGTGTTTATTTCTGTTAATATTGATGATTATGGCTTACAGCCAACGAAAACCCAAAAGTAATTATCTCAGTAAATTAGAATACTATGTAGCACCAGCTTCAAAAATGATTTTAAAATCCTAAATGTTGGCCTACTGAAATGTATGTTCAGTAGATGCACTCAATACTTGGTTGGGGATCCTTTTGCATCAATTACTGCATCAATGCGGTGTGGCATGGAGGTGATCAGCCTGTTGCACTGTTGAGGTGTTATGGAAGCCCAGGTTGCTTTGATAGCAGCCTTCAGCTCCTCTGCATTGTTGGGTCTGGTGTCTCTCATCTTCCTCTTGACAATTCCCCATAGATTCTCTATGCGGTTAAGGTCAAGCGAGTTTGCTCGCCAATCAAGAACAGTGATACTGTTGTTTTTAAACCAGGTATTGGTACTTTTGGCAGTGTGAACAGGTGCCAAGTCCTGCTGGAGAATTAAATTTCCATCTTCAAAAGCTTGTGTGCAGAGGGAAGCATGAAGTGCTCTAAAATTTCCTAGTAGTCAGCTGTACTGAGTTTGGTTTTGTTAAAACGCAGTGGACCTACACCAGCAGATGACTTGGCTCCTCAAACCATCACAGATTGTGGAAACTTCACACTAGACCTCAAGCAGCTTGGATTGTGTTACTCTCCACTCTTCCTCCAGACTCTGGGACCTTGATTTCCAAATGAAATGCAAAATTTACTTTTATCTGAAAACAACACATTGGACCACTGAGCAACAGTCCAGTTCTTTTTCTCCTTGACCCAGGTAAGATGCTTCTGGATTTGTCTATTGGTCATGAGTGGCTTGACACAAGGAATGCGACACTTGTAGCCCATGTCCTGGATCCCTCTGTGTGGTGGCTCTTGAAGCAATGACTCCAGCAGCAGTCCACTCCTTGTAAATCTCCCCTACATTTTTTAATGGACTTTTCTTAACAATCCTATCAAGGCAGCGATTATCCAGGTTGCTTGTGCACCTTTTTCTACCACATGGTGTATATTATGGCATCCAAACAGTTCAATTTTGGTCTCATCCGACTAGAGTATATATTTCCAGTATTCTACAGAGTTGTCTAAATGTTGATGAGCAAACTGTAAACTCACTTGAACATGCTTTTTGTTCAGCAATGGAGTCTTGCATGGTCAGAGCCGGCGTTAACGGCAGGCAGACCAGGCAGCTGCCTAGGGCCCCCACTCCTCCAGGGGCCCCAGCCAGTCACCTGCCGCCAGCGCCGACTCCCCCACCAGTGCCGAGTGCCCTGTATAGACGCCGGTACAGTTCAAAGCAATGATAGAGGAGAGAGCGTCAGCTGATGCTCCCTCTCCCATCATTCCCCTCTGCCTCTGACACTGAGGGTGCGCGATGATGTCATATCGTTGCATACTTGCTGTGTGCCGGGCAGACTGCAGCCGCTGAGACCGAAGCCGGAAGCAGCAAGGGGCACGAAGAGAGGTGAGGATTGTGTGTGTTTTTTTTTTAAATATATCAATGGGTGATTACTGGACTGGGGGACCATTATTGGGGGGGGGGTGTCAGCTACATTATATTCTATGTGGGCTGTATTAGATTCTATGGGGGAGGGCTGTATTATATTCTATGGGGGAGGGCTGTATTATATTCTATGGGGGCCTACATTATATTCTATGGGGGGCTGTATTATATTCTATGGTGGGCTGTATTATATTCTATGGGGAGGATTGCATCATTCTCTTCGATGGGGCTGCATTATATTCTATGGGGACGTCGGCTGTTTTATATTCTCTGGGGGCTACATTACATTCTATGAGGTGGCTGTATTATACTCTCTGGGGGCTACATTATATTCTATGGGGGGCTATGTATTATATTCTGTGGGGAGGTTGGCTGTATTATATCCTCTGGGGGATACATTACATTCTATGGGGTGGCTGTATTATACTCTCTGGGGGGCTACATTATATTCTATGGGGGCTATGTATTATATTCTATGGGGAGGTTGGCTGTATTATATTCTCTGGGGGCTACATTATATTCTATGGGGGGCTGTATTATTAAGAACTATTTGGTGCATTATACTATGGGAAGTGAATTGTACTACATTGATGATTATGGCAGTGCATTATACTATATGGAGCACTATGAGGAGTGTATTATACTGTATGGAGGACTGAGGAGTGTATTTTAATATATGAAGGACGATGAGGAGTGTATTATACTATATGGAGGACAATGGGTAGTGTATAATACTATATGGAGGACTGAGGAGTGTATTTTAATATATGGAGGACAATGGGGAGTGTATTATACTATATGGAGGACTATGGGGCACATTATATTATATGGAGGAGTATGGGATGTGCATTTTACAATATGGAGGACTGTGGTGCACATTATACTATGTGGAGGACTATGGGGTGTATTATACTAAACAAGCAAAATGCTGCATATTCATTGAGCGATTGGATTGTTTATGACAGAACAAAAATCATTGTTCACAGCAGCACAGCGCCAGTGTGAACTGTAGACATGCTGCTGATAACATGATACTGAATGGAGACAGATTGATCTAATAGTGATTGTTCTGTTCCCATTCTTTCTCAGTTGGTGTAAAGAGGCCAGGAAACAAGCGAACAACTTCAATATTGTCGATTTACAATTTGTTTAAATTACACTTACAATTTACAATTAAACATTTGTTTAGCGGCCTGAACATAGCACATGGAAAATACAACAGAAATGCTTCTGTGTGATGTGCAATATGTTAGCATTTGGAGCCCCATTTTAAACTATTGACTAGGACCCCACTTTGCCTAAAACCGGCCCTGTGTGTGGTGAGCGTGTATACAGGCCATAGAGGGATAAGTGCATTACTTATAGTTTTCTTTGAAATAATTGCACCTGATGAGGTATTTCTGTAGCTCTCTGCAGGTGGTCTTTGGTTCTTGGACAACTTCTTTGAAATCTTGTAGGGAGCTCTGTTCTGGCTGGTTTATGGTTAAATTATATTCTTTCTAATTCTGGATTATGGCCCCAACAATGCTGGCACTGGCCGACAAGGAGCGCTAGCCCCACTTCAGATGGTACCACATTGGGGATAGTGACAAACACCATAGGGATGAGGAAAAAACACCACTCTTAGCTTCCAGACACAGCTGCCAAGCTCCACACCGCATATAAAACTGAAACTCCAAACTCCACTCAGCATACGACACCAGGACCTCAAACAGCTAATTCATGCAGGCACCAGAGAGCTCCTCACACATCGGCTGGTCTCCAGAGAAACTCTATCACAACAGACAGCTGAAGCATCAGGTGACCATTTAAAGATTGGTGGGAGTGGTCACCACCCACATCAGCTGACCCAGCAGCACTGCAGTTACACCAGATTGCCAGCAGAGGGAAAGGGGGGAACTGACATTAACCCCCCCGATGGTCCTGAAAGGAAAAAAACTACTTTTAAAACAGAGTGGAACCAGAGCTGCCACAAATCCAAAAATGGATCGTGACACGCGCACTGGTTACATCAGTGCAGCCCAATACTACCTACTGTGATTGGTTGCTGCTACCTCTGCCGCCTTTTTTCCTTGTCCTCATTACACAAACCTATCTAAATCCAGGTTTCATTCATAAAACTAGTAACCTCATACTTTATTGTCTATGGGATCATTTAAAGAGCAGTTGTAATGTCACCCTCAGACGAAGGCATTAGCGTGAAATGTTAAGGCTTGGCGCCACACTATGCAGCAGGTAAAGATACTTTTACATCCATGTGTATAGTCATCTTTTACTGATTTAAGTCTTGATCTTATTTATGGGTGACAACTAGTGTTGAGCATTCCGATACCGCAAGTATCGGGTATCGGCCGATACTTGCGGGTATCGGAATTCCGATACCGAGATCCGATACTTTTGTGGTATCGGGTATCGGTATCGAAACAACATTAATGTAAAAATGTGTAAAAGAGAGAATTAAAATAAAAAATATTGCTATACTCACCTCTCCGACGCAGCCTGCACCTTACCGAGGGAAGCGGCAGCGTTCTTTGTTTAAAATTCGCGCTTTTCTTTCCTTACGTGAAGTCCCGGCTTGTGATTGGTCGCGTGCCGCCCATGTGGCGGCGACGCAACCAATCACAGCAAGCCGTGACGTAATTTCAGGTCATTCAGTATTTTAAAATTACGCTCCGGCTTTGTGATTGGTTGCGTCGCAGTCACATGGGCGACGCAACCAATCACAGCAAGCCGTGACGTAATTTCAGGTCCTTAAGGATTTTAAAATTACGTCCCGGCTTTGTGATTGGTTGCGTCGCAGTCACATGGGCGACGCAACCAATCACAAGCCGTGACGTCACGGGAGGCTGGACACGCGCGCATTTTAAAATGCCCGCGAGTCCAGCCTCCCGTGACGTCCCGGCTTGTGATTGGTTGCGGCGCGGTCAACCAATCACAAGCCGGGAGGCTGGACACGCGCGCATTTTAAAATGCCCGCGAGTCCAGCCTCCCGTGACGTCCCGGCTTGTGATTGGTTGACCGCGCCGCAACCAATCACAAGCCGGGACGTCACGGGAGGCTGGACTCGCGGGCATTTTAAAATGCGCGCGTGTCCAGCCTCCCGGCTTGTGATTGGTTGACCGCGCCGCAACCAATCACAAGCCGAGACGTCACGGGAGGCTGGACTCGCGGGCATTTTAAAATGCGCGCGTGTCCAGCCTCCCGGCTTGTGATTGGTTGACCGCGCCACAACCAATCACAAGCCGGGACGTCACGGGAGGCTGGACTCGCGGGCATTTTAAAATGCGCGCGTGTCCAGCCTCCCGGCTTGTGATTGGTTGACCGCGCCACAACCAATCACAAGCCGGGACGTCACGGGAGGCTGGACTCGCGGGCATTTTAAAATGCGCGCGTGTCCAGCCTCCCGTGACGTCACGGCTTGTGATTGGTTGCGTCGCCCATTTGACTGCGACGCAACCAATCACAAAGCCGGGACGTAATTTTAAAATCCTTAAGGACCTGAAATTACGTCACGGCTTGCTGTGATTGGTTGCGTCGCCCATGTGACTACGACGCAACCAATCACAAAGCCGGAGCGTAATTTTAAAATACTGAATGACCTGAAATTACGTCACGGCTTGCTGTGATTGGTTGCGTCGCCGCCACATGGG